>NW_012106252.1:1594905-1619850 GCF_000951045.1 Mandrillus leucophaeus
CACACTCGCGCCCGAGCGAGCCTCGGGCTCCCCTCGGACCCAGCGCGGCGCGGGGGTCAGTGGTTCTCTCGGGTCTCGGGACAGGTGAGCACCCTGATGAAGGCCACGGTCCTGATGCGGCAGCCTGGGCGGGTGCAGGAGATCGTGGGCGTCCTCCGCAAGGGCGGCGGAGAGAGGTTACAGGTACCTCGGAGGCGGGCGGGGGCCGGCAGGGCTGGGGGCGGCT
Organism: Mandrillus leucophaeus; assembly: GCF_000951045.1. Taxonomy (NCBI): domain Eukaryota; kingdom Metazoa; phylum Chordata; class Mammalia; order Primates; family Cercopithecidae; genus Mandrillus; species Mandrillus leucophaeus. Next base: position 1,595,132 of record NW_012106252.1, read on the forward strand.
GGGGAGGCTTCCAGCCCATTGGGTCTTCCCGCTTTGCTCTGCCGCGGACCCCTGCTAGCTCCCCACCCTAAGAAATGGCCGGGAACTTGAAGGAGAGCAGGTTGGTTCCCCTGTCCTGAATCCCAGATTTCAGATTTCTCAATATGGTCATGCTGCTTTCTCTAATTGGACAGAAGGCGCCCCACACCAGTACCTGGGGCCTTATCCTCCCCAAGCCAGCGGCTCTCCAGTAAGTTGAAGATATCCAGATGGGCCGTAATGGTAGAGATCTCTTAGGAAGGACCTGAAATTGAAGGAGTCAGAGGGGTCCTGAGTATTTCACCCTCGCCCCTACACTAGGAGACTGCGTTTTCCTCAGGGTTAACGGGTACTAATTAAGATCACTTCCCCTCTAAACCTCTGTGTCACTCAGTAACTCCTCCACCGCTTTGCCTACCATCCTCGCCACTGAGCTGTTTTGATTTCCATAATCATCCTCTGGCTGAGGCAGGGCCACATTAGAAGGTGCCTATTTAGGCATCATCTCTCTTTTGCCTTACAGGTGATTTCTGATTTTGACATGACCTTGAGCAGGTTTGCATATAATGGAAAGCGATGTCCTTCTTCTTACAGTAAGTCACATTCTAGCTTGCCTTGTTGGGCTTGACAAGATGATGGGTTCTAAGGGACAAGTAAAAGGAGTTTTCTCTTTTTCCAGATATTCTGGATAATAGCAAGATCATCAGTGAGGAGTGTCGGACAGAGGTGGGTTGCTCCCGTCCTTTGCTCAGAAATGGTTGTCGTATGCTACTTCAAATGGTTCCTGACTGGAACCAAAGGTTCCTGTATAGAGACCTTAGAAAATTAATTTTTTAAAAATTGTTGTTTTGCTAAGGAGGATCTAGTTTTAATACATTAAGACAGCTTTTCCTTACTGGCCAGGACATATGATGATTAATGGTTGGAACTGGACATTATACTTAGAGGTGGCTATAGAGTTTACAAGAGATTTGAACGTTATGGAGGTTCAGCAACTTACCCAGGGTCATACAGCCAAATAGCAGAGCTTGTTTGTTTGTTTGTTTGTTTGTTTTGAGACAGAGTCTCACTCTATCACCCAGGCTGGAGTGCAGTGGCTTGATCATTACTCAGGCTCGAGCGATCCTCCTGCCTTAGCCTACCGAGTAGCTGGAACTACAGGCATGTGCCGTTATACCTAGCTAATTTAAAAAATTTTTTGTAGAGATGGGGTCTCACTATGTTGCCTAGGTTGGTCTTGAACTCCTGAACTCAAGCAATCCTCCTGCCTCAGCCTCCCCAAAGTGTTGGGCTTATAGGCATGAGCTACCGCACCTGGCCTTTTTAAAAGAAAATTTATATTCTTCTGTTGGGTTCTAGTGTGTGTCTCTGTGTGTGTGTACACATATATGTGTGTGTGTGTGTGTGTGTGTGTGTGTGTGTATATATATTTTTTTTTTTTTTTTTTCTTTGAGACAGAATCTTGCTCTATCGCCAGGCTGGAGTGGCATAATCTCAGCTCACTGCAACCTGGATTCAAGCAATTCTCATGCCTCAGCCTCTCGAGTAGTAGCTGGGATTAGGGGCATGCACCACCATGCCCGGCTAATTTTTATATTTTTAGTAGAGATGGGGTTTCGCCATGTTGGCCAGACTGGTCTCAAACTCCTGGCCTCAAGTGGTCTGCCCACCTTGACCTCCCAAAATGCTAGGATTACAGGCCTGGGCCATCACGTCCAGCCGAGTTCTAGTATATTTTTATTTTTATTTATTTATTTATTTATTTTTGAGATGGAGTTTCGCGCTTGTTGCCTAGGCTGGAGTGCAATGGTGCAGTCTCAGCTCACTGCAACCTCCTCCTCCCGGGTTCAAGCAATTCTCCTGCCTCAGCCTCCCGAGTAGCTGGGATTACCGGCATGCACCACCGTGCCCAGCTAATTTTTGTAGTTTTAGTAGAAACGGGGTTTCACCATGTTGGCCAGTTGGGTCTCGAACTCCCGACCTCAGGTGATCCGCCCGCCCGCCTTGGCCTCCCAAAGTGCTGGGATTACAGGCGTGAGCTATCTTGCCCAGCCTAATTTTTAGAAAAATGTTCTCACTCCAAAAAAACACATACATTGAGAATCTTAATACATTTCAGGAGTTTTCTGCCTTTGTTACTATGTCAGCTTTGCATTTAATTTTCTTTTGGACAGATGGACAGGGATTCCATTTGATCTTGTAATGTTCCTGAGAATCACTCATGTATTAAAATTATTTACTTGGTCATTTCTCATTTTTACTGGGCACTGTTATTGACTGGCTCTGTGTGACACATGATCCCTGGAACAGCTCCTTTAGAGTGTCAAAGTCTTGGCACATAGAAGGAAACCTTAGAGGAAACACATGTAGATGCTGTGCATTCACATGATATTGACACTTTGACGGAATTGTCCACCAACATGCTGTGTCCCAAAGTACAGTCTTCTAGTTAAATTTAATTTTTTTTTTTTTTTGGCCATATCTGTGTATCACATTTACTAGATCTTTCTCTAAATTGGCCTGCTTTTAAAAATTGTAATTAACTTATAAAGAAACAGGCTGGGTGTGGTGGTTCACGCCTGTAATCCCAGCATTTCTGGGAGGCCGAGGACGGCAGCTTGGTTGAGGTCAGGAGATCGAGACTAGCCTGGACAACATGGCGAAACCCTGTCTCTATGAAAAATACAAAAAATTAGCTGGGAGTAATGGTGCATGCCTATAATCCCAGCTACTTGGAAGGCTGAGGCAGGAGAATAGCTTGAACCTGCGAGGCAGAAATTGCAGGGAGATCGCGCTCCAGCCTAGGCAACAGACAAAACCAGATTCTGTCTCAAACAAAAAAAAAGAGCCTGGAGCGGTGGCTCACTTCTGTAATCCCAGCACTCTGGGAGGCTGAGGCAAGTGGATCATGGGGTCAGGAGTTTGAGACCAGACTGGCCAACCTGGTGAAACCTCGTCTCTACTAAAAATACAAAAATTAGCTGGGCACGGTGGCACATGCCTGTAGTCCCAGCTACTCGGGAGGCTGAGGCAGGAGAATTGCTTGAACCCGGGAGGCGGAGGTTGCATGAGCCGAGATTTCGCCCCTGCACTCCAGCCTGGGTGACAGAGTGAGACTTTGTCTCAAAAAAAAAAAAAAATTCTACATGAAAATGAATCCAAAACTACTGAGTTAAAAAGCGCTTCTCCATGAATTCCCTCAAGTTATCTTACCTATCACCTGAGAAAGTGGACCACATTCTGCAAAACACAGCATTAAGTAAGTTCTTACTGGTTAAGCCCTGACGATTCAGCTAATTAATACCAGCAAAAAAAATCTTAGTACCCTTCTTCTCTGATAGTAAAATCTCATAGTGCTGACTTTGAGACCTCACTCTCAGGGTGAGTGCAAAGGAATGACCAGCTCTGTGGGTCCAGGTGCTCCCTGGACTTCACCAAATAGATAAAAATGTGAGTGTATTGAGCAATTATGTTGGAAGATAAGAAGAGAAGAGAAACTTAGGTCTTATAAACGACACGTCCCCAAAGGAAAACTTGAAGAAAATTTCATGTAACACTCTCTTAAATGAAGTTGCATCTTCTTTTTTTTTGAGACATGGTTTTACTCTGTGGCCCAGGCTGGGTGCAGAGGTATGATATCGTCTTGGCTCACTGCAGCCTCCGCCTCTTGGGTTCGAACGATTCTCATTCTTCAGCCTCTTGAGTAGCTGGGATTAAAGGCACGTGCCACTACACCCGCTAATTTTTGTATTTTTTAGTAGAGACAGGGTTTCACCATGTTGGCCAGGCTGGACTCAAACTCCTGACCTCAAGTGATCCACCTACCTTGGCCTCCTAAAGCACTGGGATTGCAGATGTGAGCCACCGCCTCTGGCCATGAAGTTGCCTCTTCTAGGTGACTTTTTTCTCATACTAAGCTGTAGGACTTTGCAGGGAAGAACTTGATATAGACTAATGGCCTTTCTCCCCATTTGGATATCCCAGCTCACAGCGCTCCTTCACCACTATTACCCAATTGAGATCGACCCACACCGGACCATCAAGGAGAAGCTACCTCATATGGTGGAATGGTGAGTGATGGTGGTGGAGAAAAGCTTCTGGGCCCTTGAGATGGAGTAGGCTGGGAGGGGCGTAGTTTTCCAGACCTTTGATGAGATGATAGACTCCCTTACTTTACTGAGGGCTTAATTTAATGCTATTAGTCCAGCTATTGGAACAAACTTTTCAGATGAACCCGGGGCTTTTTGTGGCTGCTGCTGGAGTGGAGACCCTCAGAAAATCCTTGGAATAAGTTAAAGACCGTTGGTGTCGGGGAATAAGTGCTTTGCGGAAGTGACTCTTAGTCTGTTTTGTGCTGCTGTCACGGAATAACAGACTAGGTAATTTATATATTTTTTCTATTTTTTCAGACAGGGTCTTGCTCTGTTGCCCAGGCTGGAGTCCAGTGGCATGATCGTGGCTCCCTGTAGCTTCGACCACCTGGGCTGAAGCGATTCTCCCACTTCAGCTTGTGCCACCGTGCCTGGCTCATTTTTTCTATTTTTAGTAGAGATGGGATCTCACCATGTTACCCAGGCTATTTTCAACTCCTAAGCTCAAGTGATCCTCCCACTTGGGCTTCCCAAAATCCTGGGGTTACAGGCGTGAGCCACTGCACCCAGCCTAGACTGGATAATGTATAATGAATAGCAATTTATTGGCACACAGTTCTGAAAGCAGAGAAGTCCAATATCGAAGGACTGGCTGGCATTTGGTGAAGGCCTTCTTCTTGCTGCATTATCTCATTGTGGAAGGGCAAAGAGGGTGGGGGAGAGAGAAAGAGAAAGAGAAGAGTTCTTTTTATAAGGAATCTGTGATAATGACAATCCATTCATGAGGATGGTGCCCCCGTGACACCTCTCATTAGGCCCCATCTCTCAACACCTCCACATTGGGGATCAAGTTTCCAACACATTCAAACCACAGCAACCCTCATCACTGGAGAGAGCCCCAGTTCTCCAGATAGAGTGGTCGCGGAGGAAGGGACTCAGAAGAGCGCCAGCTCCAGCAGCCAGCTTGCCCAGCACTTGTCTCTGTTGGGTTGCTTTCTCATCCTCTTCCCTTCTTTTTTTTTGAGATGGAGTCTCACCCTGTCACCCAGGCTGGAGTGCAGTGGCCCAGTCTCGGCTCACTGCAACTTCCGCCTCCTGGGTTCAAGTGATTCTCCAGCCTCAGCCTCCCGAGTACCTGGGACTACGGGCACCCGCCACCACATCCAGCTAATTTTTGTATTTTTAGCAGAGATGGGGTTTCGCCATGTTGGCCAGGCTGGTCTCGATCTCCTGATCTCAGGTGATCCACCCGCCTTGACCTCCCAAAGTGCTGGGATTACAGGCATGAGCCACCGTGCCTGGCCACCGTCTTCCTTTTAAAGGCAGCTAACGTAAGGATGAGGCCTCTGTCGGCAATGCTGTCAGAGGGCACTTGGCTCTGTAAAGGGAAAGGAGGAATTATTTACTTGAGTGATTTGAATTTGGGGTTTTCTGGGGTGTCTGTTTCTAGGTGGACCAAAGCGCACAACCTCCTGTGTCAGCAGAAGATTCAGAAGTTTCAGATAGCCCAGGTGGTTAGAGAGTCCAATGCAATGCTCAGGTAAGCGTCTTGCTCTGGAAAACATTTCTATTGGACTATTTGAAAGTGTTTTCTTCAAAAAAAAAGAGGCAGGGGAAGAGCAGAGAGGAGTTAGTTGCTTAAAGGACCGGAAGGGACATGGCGCTATGAACAACTGATGTGATACAGCTAAAGAATGTCTTACCCTTGCTGGGAAACAGTCAGCAGGTAGTGGATGTAGTACAAAATGGCAGGGCACCATCTCTGAGAACAAACCAAGTCTAGCTCATCTTTCTTTCTTGCTTGCTTGCTTGCTTGCTTGCTTGCTTTCCTTTCTTTCCCTTTCTTTCCCTTTCTTTCCCTCTCCTCTCCTCTCCCCTCTCCTCCCCACCCCTCCCCTCCCCTCCCCTCTCCTTTTCTTTTTTCTTTCACGGAATCTCACTCTGTCGCCAGGCTGGAGTGCAGTGGTGCGATCTCAGCTCACTGCAACCTCCACCTCCTGGGTTCAAGCGATTCTCCTGCCTCAGCCTCCTGAGTAGCTGAGATTACAGGTGCCCACCACCACGCCATGCTAATTTTTGTATTTTGAGTACAGACAGGGTTTCACCATGTTGGCCAGATGGTCTCAATCTCTTGACCTTGTGATCCGCCCGCCTTGGCCTCCCAAAGTGCTGGGATTGCAGGCGTGAGCCACCGCACCCCACCAAGTCTAGCTCATTTTTCACAATGGTGAAAGACTTTTGGGGTCCCTCTGGTGACTGGTGTTCATGGCAACTGGGAGTTGGCTAGGCTGGGACGCTTGATCATTGGCAGCCTTCACTAAACAGCTGTCTCTGCTGGAGATTTCTTTCCTGGAGGAGGGACCAGGGCTCATAAAGGAAGGAGTGACATGGGTGTCTGCCCTCAAGGGTTGTGCCTCCTAACTGAGGAGATTGGCTAGCTCCTCAAAAGTCAAGACAGTGGAGACCTCTGCTGACCCAGTAAGTGCCGGGGTGGGAGTGGGTGTGCCCTAGTGAAGGTGCCCAGGTCAGCTGCCTGGTTGTATTGATAGCAACAGAAAACATATGCCTACCTTCTGCCACAGCAGCATCTCTCCCAGGTATGTACCCCAGAGAAATGAGGGCATGTAGCCACTGTAAGATATGCACAGGGTATTTGTGGCAGCTGTATCCATAACAGCTGAAATCTGGAAATCTCTCAACTGTCTATCAAGAAGAAGCTGGGTAGATAAATTGTGGCATATTTATATGGTGGAATAATGCTGAATAGCAGTGACAGAGAATAAACTAATTACACGCAAAATACAAATAAACTACATAGCATTATACTGAACAAAATAAGCCAGGCACAAAAGAGTACATTGTGTATGAGTCCATTTATATGAAGTTCAAGGACAGGCAAAGCTAATCAATGGGAGGGATGATATTGACTGGGAGAGATCACGAGGGAGCCTCAAGCTAGTTAGTAACATGGGTGTATACGTATGGCAAAGTTAACTGAGCCGAACACTTAGGATTAGCACACTTTAGCCACTTATTGAATATATCGTATGCTCTATTTTATTTTATTTTTATTTTATTTATTTATTTTTTGAGCTGGAGTCTCATTCTCTTGCCCAGGCTGGAGTGCAATGGCGTGATCTTGCCTCACGCCTGTAATCCCAGCACTTTGGGAGGCCAAGGTGGATGGGTTGCTTGAGCCCAGGAGTTCGAGACCAGCCTGGGCAACATAGGAAAACCCCATCTTTACAAAACATAAAAAAATTAGCCAGGTGTGGTGGCGCACACCTGTGGTCTTAGCTAGTTGGGAGGTTGAGGCGGGTGGATCACCTGAACCCAGGAGGTTGAGGTCACAGTGAACTGTGATTGTGCCACTGCACTCCGGCCTGGGCAACAGAGCAAGACCCTGTCTCACAAAAAACCCAAAACACAAATAACCCAAGTAGGAAACAAAGAACAGCAGCGGAGTCAGTGCCATTTCAGAATTCCTCCATCTCTTTTCAGGGAGGGATACAAGACCTTCTTCAACACACTCTACCATAACAACATTCCCCTTTTCATCTTTTCTGCGGGCATTGGTGATATCCTGGAAGAAATTATCCGACAGATGAAAGTTTTCCACCCCAACATCCACATCGTGTCTAACTACATGGATTTTAATGAAGATGTGAGCCAAATCTTGTTTGGGCTGGGAAAGGACGAGGGGTGGGGACCACCAGCCAGGGTGGTTAACTCAGCATGAACCCTAACCTGGGGAAGAAGGGGAGGTAAGCCACACTGGCTTCTTCACCCTCTTGCAGTTGTTTATGGGTTACTTTTCGGCCAGGCGCTGTGGCTCAGACCTGTATTCCCAGCACTTTGGGAGGCTGAGGCAGGCAGATCACTTGAGGTCAGGAGTTCGAGACCAGCCTGGCCAACATGGTGAAACTCCGTTTCTACTAAAAATACAAAAATAAGCTGGGCATGGAGGTGTGCAGCTATAATCCCAGCTACTTGGGAGGCTGAGGCAGGAGAATTGCCTGAACCCAGGAGGCAGAGGTTGCAGTGAGCCAAGATCGTACCACTGCACTCCAGCCTGGGCAACAGAGCAAGACTGTGTTCAGAAAAAAACAAAAACAAAAAAACTTTCAAAGGATCCTCTCTCTTTGGTGTTTGCCTGACAGTCAGCTCTCTGCCCTGGGGTACCTAATTTATGGGCCTGCCCTGCCCCATGTCACTGTCGTGTGTTATGTGCCATCCTGGGTCCTGCAGGGCGTGGGCTTTGATTTGTTTTTCCCAAGCCGGAGGTGGGCTGCTCCAGCTCATCCACGTTCTGACTCTTTTCCCCATAAAACTGATGGTTGGAATTTTCATCACGTTGACCTGCAGGGAGGAGGTGGCCCGCAGCTGAGCATTAGCACACGTGTAACCTGCGCGGCATTTATATCACAGCTTCGTGCATCCACCAGAACAGATGATCTGCGATATTGGGTGGCTCCTGTTCATTTAAACTAGGAGTTACCCCTGTTGTCAATATTTAGGCTTTGTGGGCCGTGGCATCACTGCTGCAACTGCCCAACTTTGCCTTTATAGCACAAAAAAGCAGCCATAGGCATCATGTAAACAAAGGAGTTTGGCTGTATCCCAATACAGCTTTATTTACAAAAGCAGGCCAAGTCTGGCCCAGGGGCCCTAGTTTAGGCTACAGTGAAGTTTTGGCATTATCTATCACTTTTGGGATTCCCTTTTCTGTGACAGAGACAGTGGAGAGCTGATGCCACATGGGTCCCTGCGGCCCTTCCATCTGTCTCTTGTCTTCGTTATTTAGGGTTTTCTCCAGGGATTTAAGGGCCAGCTCATACACACATACAACAAGAACAGCTCCGTGTGTGAGAACTCTGGTTACTTCCAGCAACTTGAGGGCAAAACCAATGTCATCCTGCTGGGAGACTCCATCGGGGACCTCACCATGGCCGATGGGGTTCCTGGTGTGCAGAACATTCTCAAGATTGGCTTCCTGAATGACAAGGTGGGTAGAGGACCAGGGCTGCTTCTCTTCATGGCTTTCTTCTCTTTGAATGCCCGTTAACAAATGCCTTTGAACACTTTGAATTCATTATTTTATTTTATTTTATTTTTTTTTTTGAGACAGAGTCTCGCTCTGTCACCCATCCTAGAGTGCAGTGGCGTAATCTTGGCTTACTGCAACTTCCACCTCCCAGGTTCAAGTGATTCTTCTGCCTCAGCCTCCTGAGTAGCTGAGACTATAGGTGCGCACCACCATGCCTGACTCATTTTTGTATTTTTACTAGAGATGGGATTTCACCATGTTGGCCATGGCTGGTCTTGAACTCCTGACCTCAAGTGATTCGCCCACCTTCACCTCCCAAAGTGCTGGGATTACATGCGTGAGCCACTGCGCCCAGTCACCTTTGAACACCTTCTATATGCTAGACACTAGGTAAAATATTATGGTCACAGAAGGAAGCTGTATTCTCTTGGAGCGCATAATCTCGTAGGAAACAGAAACCCAGTGATTACAGCTTTGTCTTACCACATGACCTTACAGGCGTTCAGAGAGAGGATCAGGCCGGGCATGGGATCCTAGCCTCAGTTTACTGATTGTGCACTGCACTGTCACTCCTCTCAGCATTTCATGGATATTAATTCATTTGATTTTTATAACCCCTTAAGGTAGTGACTGTTATCCTCATTTTACAGGTGAGGAAACTGAGGCCTGGGGTTAAGTAACTTGCCTAAGATGATAGAGTTCAGGAAACAGTGGGGCTAATTACCAGTCCTCCTACATCCTACTAGAAGGCATGATTGAGATGGGAGATGTTGGTATTGAGGACATGGGTTTATTTTTTATTTTTTATTTTATTTGAGACAGAGTCTCGCTCTGTCACCCAAGCTGGAGTGCAGTGATGAAATCTTGGTTCACTGCAACCTCCGCCTCCTGCGTTCAAGCGATTCTCCTGCCTCAGCCTCCCGAGTAGCTGGGATTACAGGTGCCTGCCACCATGCCCAACTTAATTTTTGTGTTTTTAGTATAGACAGGGTTTCAGCATGTTGGCCACACTGGTCTTGAACTCCTGACCTCAGATGATCCACCTGCCTTGGCCTCCCAAAGTGCTGGGATTACAGGTGTGAGCCACTGTGCCCAGCCGAGGACATGGTTTTATAATTTAGAGAAGAAAAGTAACAAGAACAGATCAGGGACTGACGGGGGTGAAAGCAGCATTGTCATAAAGGGGCTCAAATACAGGGTGAAGCCAGGCAGCTGCCAGGGTGCCTCCCCGCAGCCTGCAGGTGCCGGAGCCCACCAGAATACTCAGGCCGGATGAAACTGGGTCCTGTTGGGCGTGGTGGTTCATGCCTGTAATCCCAGCACTTTGGGAGGCCGAGGCAGGCAGATCACGAGGTCAGGAGTTCGAGACCAGCCTGACCAACATGGAGAAACCCCGTCTCTACTAAAAGTACACAATTAACCGGGTGTGGTGGTGCACGCCTGTAATCCCAACTACTCAGGAGCCCGAGGCAGGAGAATCGCTGGAACCCAGAGGTGGAGGTTGCAGTGAGCTGAGATGGCGCCACTGCACTCCAGCTTTGGTGACAGAGCGAGACTCCGTCTCAAAAAAACTAACCAAAAAACTGGGTCCTGGTCGGGTACAGTGGCTCATGCCTGTAACCGCCCCCCCCAATTTTGGGAGGCCAAGGCAGGGGGATCATTTGAGGCCAGAGTTCGACACCAGCCTGGACAACATAATGAGACCCTGTCTCAACAACACCACAAATGAGCTGGTATGGTGAGCATGCCTGTAGTTCTGGCTGCACAGGCGGCTGAGACAGGAAGATCACTTGAGTCCCGGAGGTCAAAGCTGCAGTGAGCCAAGGTTATGCCACTGCACTTCAGCCTGTGCAGCAGAGTCAGACCCTATCTCAAAAAGAAAGAAAGAAAGAAATTCAATCCAGATGGATTACAGGCAACATCTGTTTTTTTTGTTTGTTTGTTTTTTTGAGACAAGGCCTCACTCTGTCACCTAGACTGGAGTGTCGTGGCTCAGTCTTGGCTCACTGTAGCCTTAATTTCCTGGGCTCAGGTGATCCTCCTGCCTCAGCCTCCCAAGTAGCTGGGACTACAGGCACCCACCCCCATGCCCGGCCAATTTTTGTAGAGATGGGGTTTTGCCATGTCGCCTGGGCTGGTCTCAAACTCTTGGGCTCAGATGATCCTTCTACCTCAGCCTCCCAAAGTGGCAACATCTGGTTTTTTGTTTTTATTCCTTGTTACTATCCTTTGGTATTGACCCAAGGGTTCATTGTGATAGCCCATGCCCATCCCTCATCTGTCTCCAAAGGGTAGTCCCGGTAACCTTGAACTCCTCTGGCTCTCAAAAGGGAGCTGGGAGTTGCTGCTTGAATGCTCTCCTCCCCAGCCCCAGGGGCTTTGAGAGTGAGGTACGAAGGGTGGGGCATCTGGGGACCCTCAGGCTTCTTATTCTCACCCCGGGCAGGTGGAGGAGCGGCGGGAGCGCTACATGGACTCCTATGACATCGTGCTGGAGAAGGACGAGACTCTGGATGTGGTCAATGGGCTGCTGCAGCACATCCTGTGCCAGGGGGACCAGCTGGAGATGCAAGGCCCCTGAGGGCACAGGCTTCAGCCCGACCTGCAGGCCGTGGTGAGGAGTCCGCTCCCCCATGGACACAGAGCAGAGGCCAGGGTGGCCAGCAACGGCTGGGTCCTTCTATACCCCTCCGTCCTCCTTTCCCTGAGCACCTTCATCACCAGAGGCTTGAAGGAGCCCCGCCGTGTGGCAGGGCACAAGCACTGGTCCTGGTGAACCTTGGACCACAGCATGTCAGTGCTCTAGGGATTGTCTATTCCAGGGATTTTTTTCAACACTTTTAAAAATGGGAAGTTGTTCTTCAAACAAATATAATGTGTGAAACAGATCAAAATTTTTAAAATGAAAAAAACACCTGTCCTGATTCAGGGGATGTGGGTGGGGGTAGAACCTGGACCTCTTGGCCCTGGGGGCACAAGTGATGCTTCTAGGAACACAGTTTGGGAACCACCACAAATTGGCCTGGGACCCCGTCCGAGCACAGCCTGATTGTGTCTGGTTCAGGGTGGGGTTGAAAGGGTATTTTCTAGCCTACAGTGGTTTGACTTTATTCTGATTCAGCCATCAAACTTGAAATTCATTTGGGATCGGTGGGGTTGAGGCAACCCTGTCTGAGAGCCCCCTCTTTGGGGATCCCTGAGGGGATGCATTTGGGTGTGGATGTCCCCCTATGCCCTAGGCTCTCCTTTCACCTCTTCTGGGTCGGGGCCACCAAAGTGGATGACCTGAAAAGGGGAATTTAGAGCAGGGACCTGAGGGTCCCAAGGTGAAAGAAGTGATGTGTGCACTGTGGTCTTGCATTCTTGGGCTGACCCTGAAGAGCCAGTTCAGCATTGTCTTAGCTGTAGAGGAAATCACCGGCACCTTTCCCGCAGTGTTTGACTAGCCGTTGGAAAGTTCTGTTATTCTGCAGATGTGAACTGGGAGGTAATACAGATGTTACTGAAGGCCTGCGGTGTGCCAGGTGCCGCTCTGGGCATTTGGGTGTCTGCCAGTTGACCCTCACAATGACCCCACAAGTAGGTGCAGCTCCTCCTGCTTCCAGATGGCTCGGGCAGGATGAGTCACTTGCCCAAACTCCGTAGCTAGGAGCTGGAGCCAGGATTTGAGTGTTCCTGACCAAAGCCCATGCCTTTGGCTGCATTTCTCTGCTTCAAGCCTATTCCATTTGGTTTTGGGAGGAGGGAGTGGTCACCATCTGAGACTGGGTCAGTAACCACTTCCAGACTTTAATCAAGAAGCTTTCTTGGCCAGCGCAGTGGCTCACACCCGTAATCCCAGCACTCTGGGAGGCCAGGGTGGCGGATCACGTGCCGTCAGGAGTTTGAGACCAGCCCGGCCAACATGGTAAGACCGTCTCTGCTAAAAATACAAAAATAAGCCGGGCGTGGTGGCGCGTGCCTGTAATCCCAGCTACTCAGGTGGCTGAAGCAGGGGAATCACTTGAACCCGGGAGGCGGAGGTTGCAGTAAGCTGAGATCATACCACTGCACCCCACCCTGGGTGACAGAGTGAGACCCTGTCTCGAAAAAAAACCCTTTGATCAAGGAGCTTTCTGGATGCTTTGGGACCAGAGAATGTCAGTCACTGCCCATGGGGAGCAGTCATGTCTCTTAGGGGACCCTGGGCAAGAAGTGCCGATGGAGGCAGTTTGCTGTGTGAGTCCGGTCCTGTCATTTTCTCTCCTAAGTCCCCACCCTGTCCCCCGAATGCTTGGCGAGGACAGATGGCCTGGTTGGCGGCTGAAGTCCTCTTGCAAGACACTGTGGAGATCTGAACTCGGTTACCTTTCCCCTAGCAAGAGGGTGGACAGGTGGTAACAGGTGGTGGCCAGGAGCAGGGAGAGATGGGAATATCATAGTATTGGAAATGATCTATGGAAAAGGATAATCTGACTTGCGCGGTTTAATTTAATTCTTGCTTTGTAGGTTGTGTTTGAGGTCAGGGACCTTGTCTTTCCCATTCAATTGGGACAATTGGAGGATGAGGATCGTCTCTCCACGCCCTGCTGGAGGCCTCCCCGCTCTACACATTCACCCCCTCCACAGACCAGGCCTCCCTTCCTGCAGCGAAGCCCCCAGGTTAGGCCCAGGGCAGGCAGGAAACCTCCAGATGGGGAGCCCCTGATCTGGGGACACACCGCTGTCTGGAACTAATGAGGCCATGGAAACAGCCTGGTTTAACTTTTGCCCCAATCTCTGGGTCTAAAGGCCTCCCACAACCCCCGCTTAACCCGCTAGCCACTCCCTTCTGCTCCTCAACCTGTTCCAAAAGACACCCTAAGGCCATTGGTTTAATCTTTTATTTGGAACAAAGGAAAAAAGGACTGACACCAGTTTAGCCTTTTGAGTGTGCAGAGCTCTGCCCTCCCTCCCAGCCCTCAGCCCCAAATCCAAGATTTCATAACCCTAACACCCACCCAAGCAGGTTCCCTCACACATGCCCTCTGTTTTCTTCTTCTATGGTTCCTTAGGGAAAGGAGCCTTCTTTAGGGATGAAAAGCTAACTACAGCCCAATCCTGGCCTCCAGCAGCCCAGGGTCAGCTCAGCCTCCACTGGAGGCGAGGGAGGAGGGCAAAGGGATGGGAGAGGTAGGGCTGCCCTCCAGGAGCTGTCCCCTTCCCTAGGAGCCAGTCAGGAATGGGGAGGAAGATGGAGGGGTCCTAGGGAGCTGTCACATAGAGGAATAGGGGCTGGGAGTGGGGATAACAAGAAGTACAAACAAAAAGAGGAAGTTGGGGAGAGGGATAACAAGCTCAGCTGTGCCTGTGATGTAAAGGGGTGGTATGGTGGGGGACCAGCCATGGCCCTATCCAACCCCAAGCTCCACCAGCCCCAAATTGGCTTTGCAAATCCAAACATTTTAAAGAAGGGGTGTGGGGATGGAAGAGAAATGGGGTAGAGGTCTGTGCTGTGGATTTTCACCTAGGGTGGTGGGAACACCAGAGATGTTGCCTCTGTCATCGTTTTAGTTGGCTCCCGGACCTCATCCCAGCAGAGGGAGGGTGACTGTCAGCAGGTCAGTCCCACCGCCACTGTCCCCCTCGCAGTGGGCCTCTGTGTCTCAGGCCCGGCCAGGCTCCCCGCCCCTCAGAGCTCCTCGTGGACCCGCTCCTGGTCCTCATCTGACTTCAGCTTGAGCTCCTCTACTGTGATCTTGCCGTCCTGGTTGCGGTCCTGGTTCTGGAACATGTCTCCTATGGTTTTCTCGGGGTCCTGCCCAGGCATGAGGCGTCCTTTGCCCTCACTCACTTGAGCCTTGATGAAGGTGGAGAACTGGGGGAGGGGAGAGCCGGGGGAGTGGGCAGTGAGGGTCATGGCCTTGGGAGGGGCCCCAGGTGGAGGTCAGTGAGTGCTTTCTTTTTCTTATTTTTTCCCAGGCTCCCCCACACCCTGTAACTCAGGAAGGGCTGGGAAAGGCACTGGTGCTGGGGTCCTGGTGGGGGCCGGGGTGGAGGCGTGGCATGGGGGATAGTCTGTGACTGGTCTCAGGTAGGGAACAGCCTGCATGTGTGCCCAGGAAACGGCAGGGATGAGGAGCCTGAGGCACGGGACTCAGCACAGGCAGGAGCACGAGGGCAGGTGGGCAGTCCGGACGGGGACATCTTCCTCGACGCTTCTTGGGTGCGGGGAGTGCGTGGGCATGGTTATTAAGACTGAACCTTCACTCACCTCCTCTGGAGGGACCTCTCCATCCTTGTTGAGGTCCATGTCTTCAAACAGGTTGGCAGGAGGGTCCTCGTGCCACACAAACAGGTAGCCTGTGGGCAGCCCATCCTCCCGGGACACCAGCTCCACCTCAAACAGCAGCACAGCACTGCCTGGGACTCCCCGGGCTGGAGGGAGGGCAGGAGAGAAGGGAGGGGTCCTAGTCAGGCCAGGGTCTGGGCCTGGCTTCACTGTTTCCCAGCCCACAGGCCACAGTTTCCCCTCCTGGGGCTAGGCTGGAGAGTGGGGCATGGGATGTTTAAGGAGCCATCCTGAAGGCATTCCTGACTTCTCCCACCAGCCCTCAGGCCCACAATGGGCAGGAGCAAAAGGGACGGATGCCAGTTAGATTACGGTTTCGGGCTGGGCGCAGTGGCTCACGGTTGTAATCCCAGCACTTTGGGAGGCCAAGGCGGGTGGATCACCTGAGGTCAGGAGTTCAAGACCAGCCTGACCAATATGGCAAAACCCCATCCCTACTAAAAATACAAAAATTAGCTGCGCATAGTGGCAGGCGCCTGTAATCCCAGCTACTAGGGAGGCTGAGGCAGGAGAATCGCTTGAATCTGGGAAGCAGAGGTTGCAGTGAGCTGAGATCACGCCACTGCACTCCAGCCTGGGTGACAGAGTGAGACTCCATCTCAAAAAAAAAAACAAGATTACGGTCTCAGCCCCTCACCTCCACTCTCCCCGTGGGCCAGGTGCGGGGGCACGATGAGCTGCCGCCTCTCTCCCACACACATGCCCTGCAGGCCCGTGTCCAGGCCTTCGATCACCTTGTTGGCCCCCAGAGTCGCCTCCTGGGGAGCCCCGTAGTCATGCCTGGAGGAGAGCAGATGCCCAGGTCAGCAGCCAACCTGTCCCCTGCCAGCGCACACCCCACTGTCTCTGACGTGGGCCCAGAACAAGCCCTGAGTTCTGGAGTGACTCCCACTGGTGACTTGGGCCATGCAGCAGAGTGCAAGGGCCCAGCGGTGCAGATGTGGGGTTCCCTTCTCATCTTGCCTCTGCCCCCTAAAGTGTGGCCTCGAGGGCTCATGGCTCCCTGCGTCAGTTTCCCCTCTGTGAAACGGAAAGAGCAGTTCTCCCACAGCGGTTGGCTTCACCTTCCCTTCCCCGGCGACGCAGAGAATTTCATCTCCTCATGGCTCCCCGGCATGCTCTGAGATGGGGACTTACAGAAGCAGCAAGAGGCTGAATGCTCCCCTGGCACTCGAGGACCAAGAGGGAGGAGCAGGCATCGGGGTACGGTGAGGAGGACTCCCCATGCCTGTGCCCACCCACCTGCCCAGTCCCGGCCCCACCCGGGACCCACGAGGTGAAGAGCTGGGTGCCGTCCAGCAAAGAACAGTTGTAATGGTATCGAACAAAGTCCCCAAGCTTGGTGGTCTCATTGCAGGTCTCCGATGGCCGAGACAGTGTCCTGATTTCCACCACATCCGCAGGGTTGTGGAAGTCAATGACATGAACGTTGAAGATTAGCACGGCAGAGCCAGGGATCTTGTCTCCTGAGGACAGAATGGGGAAGTGTGGTCAGCTCAGAGCACTAGCAGAGGCTCCTCGAGGTCTCTCCATGGAGGCCCCTAGACCTGACACCCCTTCCCGACCCTGAGGATCCAAAGGAAGATGGGACGGGATGTTTGTCCAGAGTCAATTCTAACAAACTCTCATTGGGGCAGGGGGCAGGGGAAGGCAGCTTTCCAGTTAGAAAGCCCTTTTCCACTCACCGTCTGGCAAACTCCCAGTAACTTACCCTGCGGATCAGCTTGGCTTGCCCATTATACAGGTGAGGACACTGAGGCTCCCAGCACAGCTGGGTCCTGGGGGTATGCTGGTTCTGTTTTTCCATAACCATCCTCCCTCCCCAAACTCAGAGGAGTTGGCTGCCCTTCTCCACTGCAGAAGGGGAGAAGTGGGGCGCTGCCCTGGAGGAAACTGATGGGAATCCGGGTGGCAGGAATCAGATGGGGCGACCAGATGTAAGCTGCATGCATGTTTTTGTGATGAGAGGGGCTGAGTGGTGGCTGGAATCCCACTGTGGGAGGGGGCGGCCTGGCCACAATGGGCAGTTTGGAGGAGGAGCTGAGGTGGTGGCTGGGGAACGCCCCTACCAGTTCCATTCTCCCCGTAGGCGAGGTGCGGGGGGATGGTAATTCTCCGGCGCTCCCCTATGCAGGCGCCCTGTAGCCCCTGGTCCATCCCGGGGATGATGTAACCCTGCCCGATATAGGTATTGTAGGTGTGGTTGCGGGAGTAGCTGCAATACAAGGTGGGAGGGCCAGGAAGGGAGTCAAAGGGGCCCTCCCCTTCCAGGCAGCTCAGAGTGACCCCCAGTTTCGTCCACATTTCACCCAGCCCCCGCCCTCCCACCTCAAGACCCTCCTGACCTGGAATCGAAGAGGGTGCCGTCCATCAAGGAGCCATTGTAGTGGTAGCGCATGAAGTCCCCGGCCACGGCTCTGCGGACGCAGCCGGCGGGGAGCTCCAGCGTCTCTAACTGGACAGTGTCCTTCGGGTTGTGCACGTCAATCAGGAGGATGTGAAAGACCAGCGAGGCATGTGGGGGGATCACTGTCCCTGGGGAAGGGATAGGGCCTGAACCATATGGCTGGGGAGCAAGCCCAGGCTCTTTCTTGACTCAGGAAGGCCCAGTGGGCACCATGCACAAGACACTAGCCCAGCTCTGCAGAGCCCTTCCCGCCCATCAGCAGCCCTGCTTCTTGCTCTTCCAGTAAGGCCTGAGCTTGGTGTTCCCCAGGGCCACCACCGACTCATACTGAGCCTTCGTGTGAATCAGAATAAAGCACCCCTTCTTAGTGAGACAGCAGCAAAGGTAGATTTCATCCTGCCTTGCGTCCTTGGCTGGATGCCCTCGTGCAGTACATAACCTGAGCAACTGTATGTGGAGGCCTGGTTTTCCCTCTTCTGGAGAATTTCCCCTTGAGTCCTTGCCTACCCTCACCATAGCCTTTCTCGCCATAGGCCAGGAACGGAGGGATGATAATCTTCCTTCTCTCTCCAGGACACATGCCCAGCAGCCCCTGGTCCATGCCCTTGATCAGCCAACCAGAGCCGACGTAGGTATCGTAAGTGCCGCGTTTACTGTAGCTACAGAAAATGAGGTGGAAGTAGGAGAGGCAGGCTGGGCCCTGGACTCCCGCTCCCCATGCCACAGTCCCCAGTGCCTCAGGGCTCCCCTCCATCCCCTTACCTTGTGTCGAAGGAGGTGCCGTCCAGCAAGGTGCCATTGTAGTGGTAGCGGACAAAGTCACCGTCCTGGACCATGCGGGGGCAGTGGGGCGGGCGCAGCAAGGTGCTCACCTGCACGGTGTCTTCCTTATTCCACACATCCAGCAGAACCACATCGAAGTAGAGGGTGGCATCCGGTGGAATGAGCCCCGCTGTGAGGGCACAGCAGCATGGAGGTCTCAGAGTTGTGCTCTGCCAACCACGATCCCAGCCAGGGCCCTGTTATTCCCCTTCCTCTCATCCCAGCACCAGGAGACCCAAACCAGGCACAGAGCAGCCACTATTTATGTTTTGTTTTTTTTTAAGAGATAGGGGGCCAGGCACAGTGGCTCATGCCTGTTATCCCAGCACTGTGGGAGGCCAAGACAGGTGGATGGCTTGAGCCCAGAAGTTCAAGACCAGCCTGCACAACATTGCGAAATCCCATCTCTACTAAAAATACAAAAAATTAGCCACGCGTGGTGGTGTGCACCTGTAGTCCCAGCTATTTGTTAGGCTCAGACGGGAGGATTGCTTGAGCCCAGGAGGCTGAGGTTGCAGTGAGCTGATATCGCACCACTACACTCCAGCCTGTGCAACAGAGTGAGACCCTGTCTCAAAAAAAAAGATAGGGTTTTGCTCTGTCGCACAGGCTGGAATTCAGTGGCACGATCATGGCTCACTGCAGCCTTGAAATCCCGGGCTCAAGCAATCCTCCCACCTGAGCCTCCTGAGTAGTTAGGACTACAGACACACACCACCATGCCTGGATAATTTATTTTATTTTTTGTAAAGACGGGGTCTCACTATGTTGCCTAGGCTGGTCTGGAACTCCTGGGTTCAAGCAATCCTCCCACCTTGGCCTCCCAAAACTCTGGGACCATAGATGTCAGCCACTGCCTCAGCCAGAGCTGCCACTCTTCATACTGCGTGCACAGCATGACATTGGGCAAGTCACCCCTCATCTCGGCACTTCAGTTTTCTCACCCCAGGATCCCTGATTCTGCCTCCTGGTCTCCTCCATCCCCAGCTTGTGCCCCAGCCCTTCTCACCCAGGCCGATGCTCCCATAGCCCAGGTGGGGAGGCACAATGAGGCGTCGCCGCTCGTTGACACACATGCCCATGAGGCCTCGGTCCATGCCAGTGATGAGGCGCCCCACGCCCACCACGATGGCCACCAGGGTGTTGCGATCATAGCTGAGGGGGAGGGACAGATGGGATACAGTGATCTCAGACACACACTGCCCACTGTGGCACAGGTGCACAGGTGTGCCTGCACACACGCACACAATCCCCCCTCCCTATACCCAGATGTGGATATGCACACACACTTCTCGCCTCCTTTTCAAGTTCCCCTCCTAAGTCGGCCGTGACACCCACCTTAAGGGAACGGACTGTAACAAAAAGCAAGTCCCTGAGGAGGCCAGGCGCTGCTACTGCCCTGGGACGGGTTTGGGCGGGATGCATGGGCCTGATTACTGCTACTATTTGCTGACAGCAAGTGGGCAGTGGCAGGTACAGCATGGAGGGACAGAGGAGCATTATTATATGGGATTAAATGCTTGGCATTTTACATTCTGTATCTTCTTTCTCTCCCCTGTGAAGTGGGCAATCTTGTTCTCATTTTTCTTATGAGAACAATGGAGACTTGAGAGATTCAGTGCCTTGCCCAAGGTCACACAGCTAATATTAATATGTAGTAAGCTGAGTTCCAAAGCCCATGTTTTTGCCATTATACTGTCGGCTCTCCAAGGAAAAGACAAGGAGAGCAGAGGTGGGGTGGGAACTGGTTTCACATTTTGAAAAGGCCTATTCTACAATCCTGGCTAACACAGTGAAACCCCGTCTCTACTAAAAATACAAAAAAATTAGCTGGGCATGGTGGCAGGCGCCTGTGATCCCAGCTACTCGGGAGGATGAGGCAGGAGAATGGCGTGAACCTAGGAGGCAGAGGTTGCAGTGAGCCGAGATTGCGCCACTGCACTCCAGCCTGGCGACAGAGTGAGACTCCATCTCAAAAAAAAAAAAAAGTGCCTATTCTAAAAGTGCCATGGCTTTTGTTTGTTTTTAGTTATACACTTTAATGTATTTACTTTTACTTATACATGTGTATTTTTGGAGATGGAGTCTCGACTCTGTCAACCAGGCTGGAGTGCAGTGGCACAATCTCGGCTCACTGCAACTTCCGCCTCCTGGGTTCAAGCAATTCTCCTGCTTCAGCGTCCCAAGTAGCTGGGATTACAGGCACACGCCACCATGCCTGGCTAATTTTGTTTGTTTGTTTTTGTTTTTTGAGACAGAGTCTCACATTGTTGCCTGGGGTGGAGTGCAATAGAGTGATCTCAGCTCACTGCAACCTCTGCCTCTGCCTCCTGGGTTCACGTGATTCTCCTGCCTCAGCCTTCCGAGTAGCTAGGATTACAGGTGCACACCACCACACCTGGCTAATTTTTTTGTATATTTAATAGAGACGTGGTTTCACTATGTTGGCCAGACTAGTCTGGAAAAAGGCAGGTGGGTATTATAAGAAGACAGCCGGCTGGACCTGGGGGTAGGGCATGGCTCCCTGTGGAGGCCCTGTCTGTCTACATGTCACACAGTCGGACATGCCACCCTGGCCTCGTGATCCGCCCGCCTCAGCCTCCCAGAGTGCTGGGATTACAGGCGTAAGCCACAGCGCCCAGCCTTAAATTTTTGTATTTTAGTAGAGACAGCCTTTCACCATGTTGCACAGGGTGGTCGCAAACTCCTGGCTGGTCACAAACTCCTAAGCTCCTTGGCCTCCCAAAGTGCTAGAATTACAGGCGTGAGCCAACATGCCCACCCAACTTAGAAAACTTTTTTTTTTTTCTTTAAGAGTCTTGCTCTGTTGCCCAGGCTGGAGTGCAGTAGCGCGATCTCCACTCACTGCAAGCTCCGCCTCCCAGGTTCATGTCATTCTCCTGCCTCAGCCTCCCGAGTAGCTGGGATTACAGGCACCTGGACCACACCCGGCAATTTTTTTTGTATTTTTAGTGGAGATGCGGTTTCACCGTGTTAGCCAGGATGTTCTCGATCTCCTGACCTCGTGATCTGCCCGCCTCAGTCTCCCGAAGTGCTGGGATTACAGGTGTGAGCCATCGTGCCTGGCCAGAAAACTTTCTTAACCCATGGCCCCTTCAATTAAAAAAAAAAAAAGAAAGAAAGAAAATCTCCCATCCTCACTTTACTTCTGAAAACTTAAAATAAATTAAAAGTGTATATAATTGGCTAGGTGCAGTGGCTCATGGGCAACAGAATGAGACTCCAACTAAAAAAAAAAAAGTTTTCCAAGCTCAACACTCATGAGCTGGGCTCCCAGAGTCCCCATCAGGGACAACAACCCCTAAATCCCAACCCCTGCCTCACTCCCAGCAGTCAAGTACTCAGCGCAGCGCTTCTGGCTACTACCCTATACCTGAATTTGCCCACCAAGCGGACAGGTTTTAAGTCTGGATTGTTTCCTTCTCAGTGTTGGTATGAAGGCTTAAGCTCTGCATGAAGTTTCTACAAGTTCAACAGCATCAGGTCATACGGTTTTCCTCGGGGTCAATGTTAATGTGTGCTGAACTGGCTGGAGGACTGCCAGGCCCTGCGAGAAGCCTACATTCATTCATCCATCTCCTTCGAGTCCTAACGTCAGCCTTAGCAAGTAGGTCCTGTTTTTGGCTCCATTTCTCATATAAGAAAAGTGATGCTTAAAGAGACAAAATTCTCTGTCCCTGGTCATAGCCTGGATTTGAACCAGGGTCTTGGGGCTCTTGGAGTTTGTATGCTTACACCAATATATGCCTGCCTCTAAAGTCATGGCCACTAATTTCCTGTTGGCTGAGTTGTGTGTTTCAGAGGAGGGTCTAAGAAACACTGACTCTTTCAGTGTGCTGTGGGGTCCGTGTATAACTGGGACCCTAGGTTTACCCCTGAGGCTGGCACACAGCCCTGCCCTGTCCCCGCTAACAAAAGTGGACTTGCTGGAGCAGACCAAAGGCCTGGATCAGACCAGGAGGCCACCTCACAAACCCCAAGGGCTGGCAAAATGAGCAGCCTGTGCTTCTTTCCTGGGATACCTAAAATGGAGAGAGATGAGGGTTCCAGGAGAACCAGAGAGGGAGGTATGAAATTCCTCCGAGGAGCCCAGGGTGGCATGTCCGACTGTGTGACACGTAGACAGACAGGGCCTCCACAGGGAGCTATGCCCTACCCCCAGGTCCAGCCGGCTGTCTTCTTATAATGCGCACCCACCTTTTTCCCTGCCCACCGGCTGCTGAAAACTCCCACCCCCTCCACAAAAAGTTCTATTCCCTCTTCTCTAACCACAAAGGCACTGAAAATGGAGTGGAACCAGAAAGGGAGTCAGGGTGGGTGGAAAGGTATGGGGTCCAGGCTGATAGACCACCCCAGGGTTCTCAAGCAGCAGGGACCACCCCCTTCCCCGCAACACTGTAGGCCAGAACACCCCTCTCCATCAGGTCATTAAATACAGCCCTGGTAACTACACAAGGCAGTTCACCTTGACTACCGAGTCCTTTCTGCGATGTGGAGAGCTTGTGAGAAAGAAATGGGATCCTTTGAGAAGTGAGGGTTTGGAAGTGGGGACAGGAGGGTATCTTTGGGGAGATGGGTGTCTGGGAGGCCCCAAGGGTGCTGTCTGGGGTTAGAGTATTGGGATGTAGAGCTTAAAAAAGGCAACAAGGAAACAGGACCCCGGGTTCAGGAGACGGAGTGGTGAATCCGGGGGCGCCCAACCGGGGTTACCTTGAGTCGAACTTCTTGCCATCTTCGAAAGTGCCGTTGTAGTGGTAGCGCACAAAATCCCCCATCTGCACTTCCCGGGGACAGGCCCTGGGGATGTGGTACCTATCGATGACCACATCTTCTAGGGGGCCCCCGGCAGGGCTGGCGCGGCCCAGCCCCCTCCCCACGGCCTGCACCACCAGTAGCAGCAACTGCAGCAGGGGGAGCCGGAGGAGGCTGTGGCTGGGGGTGCCCGCGGGGAACATGGTGCCTGGAGTTGGGACCGCCAGCAGTGAGGGCGAGCGAGGGAGCCGCCGCCAACCTCCTTCCCCCGCCCCCCGCCTCCCAGAACTAGCTCCCCCGCTTCCTGTCCTCCTCCCCTACCCCCGCCCTGGCTGGTCCACGTGGAATGGGGGCTGGGAAGACAGAGCTGGCCTGGCCAGAGGAGCAGGGGCGGGGGGTGCAATAGGAGGAGGGGGCCAGGTTGAGTGTATTAGAGTCGGAGGGAGGCCCCACAAAGAAATCCGAGTTCCCCCTCCCCCCATCTCCATCCCTGGCTGCGAGACCTGGGGCCTGGCCAGGGAGGGAGGCTCGGGAAAGATGAGAACTCTGAGTGGACACCAAAGGGAAAAAAAAAAAAAAGTTCAATGTCTTTTTCCGGAGCCCCCGGGTCCTAAAGCCAGGCGGAGATGCCCCTTGCTTCTTTCACCGGCAACTCCAATTCTAGCCCCCTCTAGGTGGGTGGCGAAGCAGCGGAGTGTGAGAGACATCTCGGTGCTCCTCCGTGACCCCAGCTGTGCTAGAAGGGAAGGCATCTCCAGGGAAGAGCAGCTTGGTCCCGCAAAAGCTGGACTGCAAGAAGGACTTTGTGACTTGGGATGTGACGGGCACGGAGACGGAGTGGGGGGTGGTGGCAGCGCAAAGTGTGCACCTCCGACGTGGTGCCTCCGACGTGTGCCTCCGACGTGGGCGGGGGAGACACTCGGAGGGTGCAGGAGGGTGCAGGAGGGCGCAGCGACTGAAGGCCCGGCTCCAGGGCTTCCCCCTCGTTTGGGCAGCGCAGAGGCAGCCCTCACTCAGTGTCCTGATCTCAGGCGGGGGCACTGTTTGCGTGGGGAGGGGCTTCCTGGGCTCCCCATCTCTGGCGGGAAGCGCTCCCCGACTCATTCTCTGCCTAGGGGACACCCCCACGGCAGGAGCCCGGGCCGACGGAGAGGACTTAGGACACTATCGGACCCTCCGGGAAAAGAGGGGAGACGTCGTGACCCAGGCCCCGCCCCGCCTTGCCGCCCTCGTGCCCGGCGCTAAGACCCA
>NW_012106252.1:1621502-1622616 GCF_000951045.1 Mandrillus leucophaeus
ATTAGCTGGTTGTGGTGGTGGTTGCCTGTAATCCCAGCTACTTGGGAGGCTGAGGCAGAATTGCTTGATGAACCCGGGAGGCGGAGGTTGCATTGAGCCAAGATTGTGCCACTGCACTCCAGCCTGGTCGACAGAGGGAGACTCCGTCTAAAAAAAAAAAAAAAAAAAAAAAAAAAAAAAGACCTTTAGCTTCTCTGTTTGGATTTCTGCCCCACTTCTGGACCTCATCTGCTGTTCTCCCAGAATGCCCTGGCTCCCTCTGGCTTGGGGTGGTGGTTGAGTGGTGGGGGTGATGAGTCAGCCCAGCCCACAGTCATCTTCCTCATCATCATCTGTCATATAGTATGCCAAGCACTTTACACGCATTCTCTCCTGTGATTGCAACAGCAGCACGTTTTCTGGACAAGCAGCCTGGCTCAGTAGGCAGAGCTTGGATTTGGAGTCTCCTCCACCTGGGGGGACAGAGCTGTTCATTGCAACGCCAGCCTCTCACTGCCACCTCCCACCCCCAGATCTCTTTGCAGAATCCCTGCAGTGCAAGGTGGACTGTGAGGCCAATTTGACCCCCAATGTGGGCGGCTACTTCGTGGACAAGTTCGTGGCCACCATGTACCACTACCTGCAGTTTGCCTACTACAAGTGTGAGCCCCCTGGGTGGACTTGGGCAGGGGAAGAGGTGATAAGGGAGAGGACTGCATGGGAGCCTCCCAGAGTTGTGGGGAGCTTTCCTTCAGTATTGAGGACCCTGGGTGATAGGAGGAAAGGCTAGGGGCGGTGGGGATATGGGGAAGGCACCCTGGGAGTCTGGGGCAGGTGAGAGGCTGAGTGGGAACAGACAGCAGCCTCAGGGAGAAGTAGAGGGTCTCTTGGGCAAATGACTAGGCAACTAACAACTGCAGAGCACTTGACAGTTTATTTTTATTTTTGAAACGGAGTTTCACTCTGTTACCCAGGCTGGAGTGCAGTGGCATGATCTCGGCTCACTGCAACCTCTGCCTCCAGGGTTCAAGTGATTCTCCTGCCTCAGCCTCCTGAGTAGCTGGGATTACAGGTGCACACCACCACGCCCAGCTGATTTTTGTATTTTTAGTAGAGACGGGGTTTCACCATGTTG
>NW_012106252.1:1627646-1628943 GCF_000951045.1 Mandrillus leucophaeus
CTGCGGCGCTGCAAGCGGACGCTGCCCGCCTTCCAGGTGCCCTACCCGCCGCGGCAGCTGCTGCGCGACTTCCAGAGCCGCTTGCCCTACCAGTACCTGCACTACGCGCTGTTCAAGGTGGGAGCCCGCCCCCACCCGGGGACCTGTCTCGGGCTGGGCGTCGTGTCACTCCACCGATCGGTCGGAGGAGCGTTGCCTTCACCCGCGGCATGAAGCCAGCCGTGCGCTCGGGACCGCGAGCTCCGTTCTTACTGACCCGCTCCCCGAACCCCTACCCCCTGACCAGGCTAACCGGCTGGAGAAGGCGGTGGCGGCGGCCTACACCTTCCTCCAGAGGAACCCGAAGCACGAGCTGACCGCCAAGTACCTCAACTACTACCGGGGGATGCTGGACGTCGCCGATGAGTCCCTCACGGACCTAGAGGCCCAGCCCTACGAGGTGGGGTGGAGGGGCAGGAGGAGGGTCCCGCCGATAGGACTTGTAGAGGAGGGGAGATGTTGGGGGCGCCCTGACTTCTCCTGCCACGCCCCTTCCAGGCCGTGTTCCTCCGGGCTGTGAAGCTCTACAACAGCGGGGATTTCCGCAGCAGCACGGAGGACATGGAGCGGGCCTTGGCAGAGTACCTGGCGGTCTTTGCCCGGTGCCTGGCCGGCTGTGAAGGGGCCCATGAGCAGGTGGACTTCAAGGACTTCTACCCGGCCATAGCAGGTATCCGCCACCCAGACCACGGCGGGCAGTCCTCTCACCCACAGGCTCGGTAAGGCAGATGTCCCCTCCCTGCACGTGGAGCACTGCGAATGTGGAGGAGCCAGCCGGGAGGAAGGCCTTGTCTGCTGAGAAAGACGCTGGGTGTAGGAGCCCCAGCTGGAAGTGTCCAAGGGGCTGGATCAGTGCAGAGAGGCAGTGACATCCCTAAAGGGTTTGGGAAGCTTGGGTTCACAGGCCTTCCAGGCAGAGGGCAGTGCAGATGCAAAGGTGCAGCAGTGAGAAGTAGCCCAGCAGGTGTGTGCAAAAAGCAGTTGGTAACCAGAAATCACACCTAGTCTAGGGATCTCTAACCCCGGGGTCCCTCGAGCAGGAGCAGAAAGGACTGTCCTTGGCCAGGTGTGGTGACTCACACCTATAATCTCAGCATTTTGGGAGGCCGAGGCGTTCAGATCACGAGGTCAGGAGTTCAAGACCAGCCTGACCAACATGGTGAAACCCTGTCTCTACTAAAAATACAAAAATTAGCTGGTTGTGGTGGTGGTTGCCTGTAATCCCAGCTACTTGGGAGGCTGAGGCAGAATTGCTTGA
>NW_012106252.1:1630053-1637648 GCF_000951045.1 Mandrillus leucophaeus
ATGATCTCGGCTCACTGCAACCTCTGCCTCCAGGGTTCAAGTGATTCTCCTGCCTCAGCCTCCTGAGTAGCTGGGATTACAGGTGCACACCACCACGCCCAGCTGATTTTTGTATTTTTAGTAGAGACGGGGTTTCACCATGTTGGCCAGGCTGGTCTTGAACTGCTGACCTCAGGTGATCCACTGCCTTAGCCTCCCAAAGTGCTAGGATTATAGGTATGAGCCACTGTGCCCAGCCAACACTTGAGAGTTTATAAGGCAGTTTATCTTACGTGGTCCTTTCACCAACACCATGCAGCTGGCATTACTGGACCAATTTTTCAGATGGGGAAACTGAGGCTTACAGGGCAAGGGACTGTTAGTGTCATGACTAATAAAATGTGGCACCAGGACTTGTGGCTCTCCTCACTGGAGAGATCCTGGCATCCACTGGGGCTGGAATGGACAGCCTCCAGTGTTCTTGCTACTTGGAGATGCCAAGATTCAGACAGAGCTGGGAATCCGAGCAGAGCGGGGGCTAAGAACCAAGGGGCCAGGAGACCCTTCCTGGGTACAGATAGCAGAGAGGCTGAGGGCCTCTAATTCCCTAGAGCCATCATTCTCCAGCCATGTGAGCTTGAGCAATTTATCTAACCTCTCTGTGACTCAGATTTACTGTCATGGGGATGACAGTAATAGGCATGGCTGGGCATGGTGGTTCATGCCTGTAATCCCAGCACTTTGGGAAGC
This sequence comes from Mandrillus leucophaeus, assembly GCF_000951045.1. Taxonomy (NCBI): domain Eukaryota; kingdom Metazoa; phylum Chordata; class Mammalia; order Primates; family Cercopithecidae; genus Mandrillus; species Mandrillus leucophaeus. The sequence continues at coordinate 1,630,783 of NW_012106252.1, forward strand.
CCAGGCAGGCAGGTGGCTTGAGCCCAGGCCTTCAAGACCAACCTGGGCAATATGGCAAGACTCCGTGTCTACAGAAAATACAAAAAGTTAGCCAGGCATGGTGGCGAGTGCCTGTAGTCCCAGCTACTGGGGAGACTGAGGTGGGAGGATTGCTTGAGCCCTGGAGGCGGAGGCTGTACTGAGCTGAGATCGTACCACTGCACTGCAGCCTGAGTGACAGAACAAGACCCTGTCTCAAAACAAACAAAAACATACAAAAAATTAGATGGGTGTGGTGGTGCCTGCCTGTAGTCCCAGCTACTCAGGAGGCTGAAGTGAGAGGATCACCTAAGCCTGGGAGATCAAGGCTGAGGTGACCATAATTGCACCACTGCACTCCAGCCAGGGTGATAGAGTGAGACCCTGTCTCAAAAACAATAAAAAGACAATAACAGGCTTAGGTGAGTTAGTCAGGGCCTGGCATACGGTGAGTGCCCACTACATGCTAGCTGGCATTATGCATGGGTGGGGTAAGGAGTCCATTAGGTATTCTGGGAGGTGGCTGGGTAGCAGGGGTGCTGGACTGAACTGGGAGATGGGGTTGACTCTGAAGGGGAAGCGCCGGAGCAATTCCTCACCCCTGTCCTGCTGCAGTGAATGATGTGCGCCAGGCTGCCCGCAGCGCCGCCAGCTACATGCTCTTCGACCCCAATGACAGCATCATGCAGCAGAACCTGGTGTATTACCGCTTCCACCGGGCTCGCTGGGGCCTGGAAGAGGAGGACTTCCAGCCCCGGGAGGTGGGCACTGCTTTCTGGGGCACTTGCTGGACATGCACTTTGTAAAATATAAACTGGCAACCGGGCGCGGTGGCTCACGCCTGTAATCCCAACACTTTGGGAGGCCGAGGCGAGCGGATCACGAGGTCAGGAGATCGAGACCATCCTGGCTAACATGGTGAAACCCCGTCTGTACTAAAAAGACAAAAAATTAGCCAGGTGTGGTGGCGGGCGCCTGTAGTCCTAGCTACTTGGGAGACTGAGGCAGGAGAATGGTGTGAACCTGGGAGGCAGAGCTTGCAGTGAGCCGAGATCGCGCCACTGCGCTCCAGTCTGGGTGACAGAGTGAGACTGTCTCAAATAATAATAATAAAATAAAATAGAAAATTAAAAATAAACTTCTGGCTTCCGTGGAAGGCAGGATGGGAAATGGAAAGAAAGAATATGTGTTGAGGTTAGAGTTCTGGATTCAGAGCTCAGCCCCACTGCTGTGTGGTCCTAGGAAGACCATGGCCCTTTCTGAATCTATTGCCTTACCTGCAAAATGGTGGTGGTATTGCCCACCTCACCAGCAGTGTCCGACGAGGGATGTATGAAGGTACACATCCACTCCTGCCTGCTCCACTCCCTACCTTCATTACCCTCACTGCTGACCTTTGTCCATCTTCCCCAGGTAACCAATGGAGGAAACCCGTTGGAATTGAGGGCCAGGCTGGCAAATATGGGATACATGTTGCCACTCCTGCCTTCCTTGTCAGTGGCAGACATTGCTAATGGATTGAGGAACTCAGCAAACTCTCAGAATCCTTAACCCAGTGTTCCAAGCAGCCACAATGATCTGATTAGTTTGTGAGCTGATACTTGATACTTGAGCTGGAAGAGGGTCAGTGGGCCCAGATCCTAGGAGCCCTGGCTTCTTGCCATCTGGCAGCAACAGGGTATGGCTCACCTCCACCCTGTCCTTTCCTCCTTCCAGGAGGCCATGCTCTACCACAACCAGACGGCCGAGCTGCGGGAGCTGCTGGAGTTCACACACATGTACCTGCAGTCAGATGATGAGGTGAGTGCCTCCTGCTTTCCAGAACTAGGCTGTGATGGGGACACCTTGGACCTTTTTCTGGGGCCCCCAGTGTGCCAGAATTCAGCCCCAGCCCCTGGTGGTCAACTGTCATGAAGCAGAGAGGTTTGTCTATTCCTTGTCTAGACTGTCCCTTCCTTCCCCAGCCTCAGTATTCTCATGTCCCCTTTCTGTACATGTCCCAGTCCTGCTCCTCCCAGGCCCAGCTCACATGGTGCCTCCTCCAGGAAGCCCTTGCCACATGCCCTGGCTCTTTGTTCTGGGTTAACAGTGCCCACTCTGACCCTGTGTGCCTCCCTGGCCACCTGTGGCCTGGACCTGGGTGATTGCAGCCCTGGTGCAATCTGTAATCCTGTAATCCCAGCAATCTAGGAGGCCGAGGCAGAGGGATCACCTGAGGTCAGGAGTTCAAGACCAGCCTGGCCAACATAGTGAAACCCTGTCTCTACTAAAAATACAAAAATTACTCAGGTGTGGTGGTGAGCACCTGTAATCTCAGCTACTTGGGAGGCTGAGGCAGGAGAATCGCTGAACCCAGAGGCAGAGGTTGCAGTGAGCCAAGATCACGCCATTGCACTCCAGCCTGGGTGACAGACTGAGACTCTGTCTCGAAAAAAAAAAAAAAATTAAGCGAGATCAAGTATGTATTTTTCTTTTTTTTTTTTTCTTGGTAACAGAATCTCGCTCTGTCACCCAGGCTGGAGTGTGCAGTGGCATGATCTCCACTCACTGCAACCTCCACTTCTTGGGTTCAAGGGATCCTCCTGTCTCAGCCTCCGAGTACCTGGGGTTACAGGCCTGCGTCACCATGTCCAGCCAATTTTATTTTGTATTTGTATTAGAGACAGGGTTTTACCACGTTGGCCAGGCTGGTCTCAAACTCCTGACCTCAAGTGATCTGACCGCCTTGGCCTCCCAAAGTGCTGGGATTACAGGCATGAGCCACCTCACCTGGCTGAGATCAAGTATGTAAAGCACTTGACAAAGAGCCAGCAGCCGGTAGATGCACAGTGAATGGCAGCCCAGTCTCGCTTTGTCACCCAGGCTGGAGTGCAGTGGTGCAGTCTCAGCTCACTGCAACCTCCACCTCCCAGGTTCAAGCGATTCTCCTGCCTCAGCCTCCCGAGTAGCTGGGATTACAGGTGTGCGCCACCATACCCAGAATACAATACCACACCCAAAAATACAAAAAATTTTTGTATTTTCAGTAGAGACATGGGGTTTCACCATGTTGGCCAGGCTGGTCTTAAACTCCTGACCTCAAGTGATCCACCCACCTCAGCCTCCCAAAGTGCTGGGGTTACAGGTGTGAGTCACTGCGCCCAGCATATGGCAGCCGTTTTGACGGCTGTCTCTTGTTCCCTGTGGTTTGCCAGACACCAGACTAGGGGCTGGAGTAAGTTAGTGGAAGTCATGATCCATTTCACATGCAGCTCACAGTCTAGTGGGGGAAGCACAAACAGCTGCTGGAGAGGGCAGCATACGGCACTGGGGGAGGTCTCCAGCCCAGCCAGAGTCACCAGCAAGGGCTCAGCCTGGAACTGACGCCTGGCTCTGGAGGGATTAGTGCGGGTTACGCAGGCACAGGGGACGGCAGTAGTTCCTGGCAGGGAAACAGTATGAGCAAAAACATTATGCATGGACTGGCAATATTCTCACCAGAGTCTTTATGCTTAAAAGGTGGGGCTGTGCAGGGGCGATGTTTATGCTGACACCAAATTCTACTGGTGGTGCCCTATGCAGCCACTCAGGGAGGGGCAGTTTGGGGAAAATCCTCAGAACGGTCTCATTAGATCTTGAGACTGGGAAGGGAAGGGGCTTTGGGGACTGAGAGATGGGATGGGAGGTCCCATTGGCCAGGAAGGGAGCCCATATGGGTTTGGGCCTACTGTGACCCTGTTTCTTCCGCAACCATGGCGCTACTCTAGATGGAGCTGGAGGAGACAGAACCGACCCTGGAGCCTGAGGATGCCCTATCTGACGCCGAGTTTGAAGGGGAGGGTGACTACGAGGAGGGCATGTATGCTGACTGGTGGCAGGAGCCGGATGCCAAGGGCGATGAGGCTGAGGCTGGTCAGTGACACAAGTCCTTGGGGGATGGGGATGCAGCCTGGGATGGAGATTGGGGACAGATGGAGTCACCCGCTGGACTCCAGAGCCCAGGGTGTGTTTGGGTGCCGGGACCCATCCTCCAGGGGCCTCCAGCCTGTTGGCAACCCCTGTCCTGCTTGGGGGTGGAGGCGCAGCATCTCCCCTGGAGCTGGGACCAGCTGAGACCTGTCCTGGGGAGCCTCACCCCACCTCCCATCAGGACAGCACCTGGACACCCACTGGGAGTGGGTGGGGGGCCAACCCCAATGCTTTCTCCTTTCCTTTTCAGAGCCAGAGCCTGAACTGGCATGAGAAGGGGACACCCCACACCTCTCAAGCTTGGGAAGCCTGGTCCCGATGGCCCTACCCTCACCAACCTGGGCAGCAGCAAGAACTATTTATTAAAAACTTAAGATGGGCCAGGCGCGGTGGCTCACGCCTGTAATCCCAGCACTTTGGGAGGCCAAGGCGGGTGGATCACTTGAGGCCAGGAGTTCAAAACCAGCCTGGCCAACATGGTGAAACCCCCGTCTCTACTAAAATACATAAATTAGCCGGGTGTGGTGGCGGGCACCTGTAATCCCAGCTACTTGGGAGGCTGAGGCAGGAGAATCACTTGAACCTGGGAGGCAAAGGTTGCAGTGAACTGAGATCGTGCCACTGCACTCCAGCCTGGGCGACAAAGCGAGACTCCATCTTTAAAAAAAAAAAGCAAATTTAAGATGGGCCGGGCGTGGTGACTCATGCCTGTAATCCCAGCCCTTTGGGAGGCCGATCACTTGAGGTCAGGAGTTCAAGACCAGCCTGACCAACATAGTGAAATGCCATCTCTACTAAAAAATACAAAAATTAGCCAGACATGGTGGCGCACACCTGTAATCGTAGCTACCCGGGAGGCTGAGCCAGGAGAATCACCTGAACCCAGGAGGCAGAGCTTACAGTGAGCTGAGATTGTGCCACTGTACTTCAGCCTGGGTGACAGAGTGAGACTCCATCTCAAAAAAAAAAAAAAAAAAAAAACTTAAGATGGACATAGCTGACTGGGCCCGTGTCCTGCCCCACCCGTGAGTGCTGCGACCCAGACCCATCCTGCCACTTCTATGTCTCTGGACCACAGGATGGTGGTGGCATTGCAGGTTGGCAAGTGGGCTGACAGGATCCGCCCTCCTCACTGCTCAGCCCCTCACCTGGACAGTCTCCTGGACAAGAAGTTTCCAGCTGCTGGCTGGAGTCTCAGGCCAAATTGCAGAGGGTCCTCCAGGGTACTGAAGAGCACTGGACTAGGAGTCTAGTAGTTCCAGGGCCCTGACCAGTAGGTGCTCAATAAATGTTTGTTGTTGAATGAGTCATAGCACCTGTGGTCGTCTCCCCGGAGCTCAGTTGTGAGGGTACAGGCCCTTCCCTCCCTCTCTCCGCACCTGTGTCCCCTCATCTGTAAAATGTGGGGCGGAGGGGCACCATCTGGGCCCTCGCTGGTCCTCCGCACCTGGGGCTGAAGGTTCTACGAGAGAGGACGCAGTGTGCAGACCCGCCGCCAGAGGGCGTGAGAACACAGTCCTCCCCAGGCTTGGGAAGACGGTGGTTTCAGATTTCTAAGATGGGAAGTCCTGTATTTTCCTAGTTCAGGATCACTTCCCTCGGGGAATGTGGTAAGTGTGGGAGGGGGCCAAGGACATTTGCTCCTGGTGTTTACTTTCTGGGCATTTACTGACCCAGATTCCTTAAGAGTTAGAGGGAGCTGGCCCTGCTGCTGCCGTCTATTCCCCGGTTCCAGAGCCGGGTTGGGGCCCCAACTTAGCAGCCAGAGGAGCCCCAGGGATGTGGTTTGATTACTTTGGGCTTCTTGGGGTGCAGTGGGACAGCCAGATCCCCCTTGACCGATTTTACATGGGCTCCCGGGGGTAGTGGGTCCCGGTGTGCAGGGTGTGCTGGCAACGATGGTGCCTGGTGGCTACCTCATAGCCTGGGACACACCGCCAAACCCCCACCCCTGTTCCACAGCAGGGAGGGGGGGCAAAAGGGGTCTGTCTGGGAGGAACCCAGGGCCAAGGCCAGCCGGGTGACAGTTCTGCCCTGTATTTCCAGCCTCCTGGGGGCAGGGTGGCAGAGTTGTCTTCCTACCCGAAGGTGGAGTCAAGGCTGGGAAGCCAAGTTCTCACTGCCCCACCGCTACCTTCTCTCCAGATGTGCCAAGTGATCTGGCCTGGGCCCTGTCGGCCACTGTTCCCAGGAGGACTCCCTGTCCCACCCCAAACCCCTCCCCTAGGCCTTTGATAGGGATGAGAGCTGGAAGGGCAGAGTCTGAGTCTGGAAAAAAGGGCAGGTCAAGGCTGGGGGCTCAGTGACCTCACTCCTTCCTCCCATAGGTGGGTCTTCCAGGGAAACACATCTGCAGTGGTAGCGTTTCCTGACCGCCTCCAGGTGCAGGGTGGCCCCGCCCCACCCCACCTCTTTCAAGCTGCTGTATTATCAGGTCCACCAAGGCCCAGCCCCTGTTTCTGGGAGGGGCTGGCCCTTCAGAGGGTGGGGAGCGGGATGTGCTGCGGCGTGTCTGCGCAGATGTGAACCCGCCATGAGCACGAGCTTTGGAATCTGGACGGCTGGGTGTGGGTCTGAAAGTGCCTGTGTGCTTGTGCGCTTGTGTGTTGCGTGGATGTGCGGGTCAGGGTGTGAATGTGTGCCTGCGTGCAGTGTGCCTGCGTGCATGCATGAATGTGGGGGTTTTTTTTTTTCCTTTTTTTTTTGTTTTCTTTTTGAGACAGAGCCTCACGCTGTCTCCCAGGCTGGAATGCAGTGGCGCGATCTCAGCTCACTACAACCTCTGCCTCCTGGGTTCAAGCAGTTTTCTGCCTCAGCCTCCCAAGTAACTGGGATTACAGGCACCTGCCTGTAATAACCCAGCTAATTTTTGTGGGATTTTTTCTTTTTGTTTTTGTTTT
>NW_012106252.1:1637698-1644070 GCF_000951045.1 Mandrillus leucophaeus
GTTCCAGAGCCGGGTTGGGGCCCCAACTTAGCAGCCAGAGGAGCCCCAGGGATGTGGTTTGATTACTTTGGGCTTCTTGGGGTGCAGTGGGACAGCCAGATCCCCCTTGACCGATTTTACATGGGCTCCCGGGGGTAGTGGGTCCCGGTGTGCAGGGTGTGCTGGCAACGATGGTGCCTGGTGGCTACCTCATAGCCTGGGACACACCGCCAAACCCCCACCCCTGTTCCACAGCAGGGAGGGGGGGCAAAAGGGGTCTGTCTGGGAGGAACCCAGGGCCAAGGCCAGCCGGGTGACAGTTCTGCCCTGTATTTCCAGCCTCCTGGGGGCAGGGTGGCAGAGTTGTCTTCCTACCCGAAGGTGGAGTCAAGGCTGGGAAGCCAAGTTCTCACTGTCCCACCGCTACCTTCTCTCCAGATGTGCCAAGTGATCTGGCCTGGGCCCTGTCGGCCACTGTTCCCAGGAGGACTCCCTGTCCCACCCCAAACCCCTCCCCTAGGCCTTTGATAGGGATGAGAGCTGGAAGGGCAGAGTCTGAGTCTGGAAAAAAGGGCAGGTCAAGGCTGGGGGCTCAGTGACCTCACTCCTTCCTCCCATAGGTGGGTCTTCCAGGGAAACACATCTGCAGTGGTAGCGTTTCCTGACCGCCTCCAGGTGCAGGGTGGCCCCGCCCCACCCCACCTCTTTCAAGCTGCTGTATTATCAGGTCCACCAAGGCCCAGCCCCTGTTTCTGGGAGGGGCTGGCCCTTCAGAGGGTGGGGAGCGGGATGTGCTGCGGCGTGTCTGCGCAGATGTGAACCCGCCATGAGCACGAGCTTTGGAATCTGGACGGCTGGGTGTGGGTCTGAAAGTGCCTGTGTGCTTGTGCGCTTGTGTGTTGCGTGGATGTGCGGGTCAGGGTGTGAATGTGTGCCTGCGTGCAGTGTGCCTGCGTGCATGCATGAATGTGGGGGTTTTTTTTTTTCCTTTTTTTTTTGTTTTCTTTTTGAGACAGAGCCTCACGCTGTCTCCCAGGCTGGAATGCAGTGGCGCGATCTCAGCTCACTACAACCTCTGCCTCCTGGGTTCAAGCAGTTTTCTGCCTCAGCCTCCCAAGTAACTGGGATTACAGGCACCTGCCTGTAATAACCCAGCTAATTTTTGTGGGATTTTTTCTTTTTGTTTTTGTTTTTGTTTTTTGTTTTGAGACAGTGTCTCACTCTGTTGCCCAGGCTGGAGTGCAGTGGCATATCTTGGCTCACTGCAACCTCCGCCTCCCAGATTCAAGCAATTCTCCTGCCTCAGCCTCCCGAATAGCTGGGATTACAGGTGTGCGCCACTGTGCCTGGCTAATTTTTGTATTTTTAGTAGAGATGGGGTTTCGCCATGTTGACCAGGCTGGTCTTGAACTCCTGACCTCAGGCAATCTGCCCACCTCGGCCTCCCAAAGTACTGAGATTACAGGCGTGAGCCACCCTGTCCGGCTAATTTTTGTATTTTTAGTAGAGACAGGGTTTCACCATGTTGGCCAGACTGGTCTCAAACTCCTGACCTCAGGTGATCCACCCCACCTCGGCCTCCCCAAGTGCTGGGAATGAATGTGTGTTTAGAGGAATTCATTCACTCAATCAGCACATATTTATTGAGCACCTACTATGTGCCAGGCATGCTGAGGCTCTGGGCTTAGAAGAGTGAACAGAGCAGGCCAAACGCCGGGCCCACGTGGGCTTACATTCTAGCAGGGAGGCAGGCAGAAAACAATAAATGTCAGAATGTGTGAATTAGATAGGTATGGCAGATATGGAGGTGGGAAAAGGATCTGAGAGCTGATCCTTTTGCAGTTTGCAGTTGAGGTGTGATGGTAGCTGTCCAAGTGTGCATCTGAGCATGGCGTCTCCGAGTGTGTGGTGAAGCAGTGTGTGTATTAGGGAGCAGGCCCGCCCTCCCTAGGCACCACTCCTGTGCAGCCCTTTAGCCCAGGCCATTGGCCCAGCCTTGCCTTACTCAGCTCCCCTTTCCCAGGGAACCGCCAGCCCCTCCAGCCTCCCCTGATGCCAGCATCTCCCCAGAGCCCAGCCAGCTCCCCAAACCGGTGAAACCTACTCCCAGCCAGTCCCAGTGTGGGCCCTCTGGGGCCCTCCAGCTCATTCTCCTGACTCCACCCATCCAGACAGTTTCACCTCCTCCACACCTCCGTCTCAGGCAGCCACCTCCCCACCCGCCCCCACACCCCACCCAGCACCTCACCAGTCCTAGAATCTTGGAATAATGAGTTGGAGGTTAGGGATGACCAAAAGGGCTCTAGGGAGGCTGGCCTCATGCAGCAGGACCAGACTCAGATGTCATGGGAAGACCCCATCCTAAGGAAATCAGAGCTACTACGATGTACTAAATGCCTACTGTGTGCCAGGCACTTGGGAGCTTATTTTTTGAGACAGGATCTTGCTCTGTCACCCAGACTGGAGTGCAGTGACAATCACGGCTCACTGCAGCCTCCACCTTCCAGGCTTAAGCCATCCTCCCACCTCAGCCTCCCGAGTAGCGCTGACCACAGACACGTGCCAGCACACCCAGCTATTTTTTTTTATTTTTGGTAGAGACAGGGTCTTGCTCTGTTGCCTAGGCTGGTGTCAAACTCCTGGGCTCAAGTGATCCTCCTACCTTGGCCTCCCAAAGTGCTGGCATTACAGACATGAGCCAACACCAGGCCTCTTGACAAATTATTCATAACCCTCAAAACAGTCCTGAGATGCAGATGTCAGTTCTGCTCCAGGTGGGGCTGAGGAATGACAAGCAATTTGTCCAGGGTTCCTTGAGGTGGTTGGTGACTGAGCTGGGTTTGGATCTTTTCTCACTAAATCGGTGCTGCTCAGAGTAGGGAGACAGTACCCTGGTCGCAGGGGCTGGCCTGGTGTGTGTTTGTTCGTTTCTGAGACGTAGTCTCACTCCAGCCCAGGATGGAGTGCAGTGGCGTGATCTCGGCTCACTGTAATCTCCAACTCCCTGGTTCAAGCGATTCTCCTGCCCCGGCCTCCCGAGTAGCTGGGATTAGAGGCACGCGCCACTACGCTCGGCTAATTTATTTTTAGTAGAGACACACCATGTTGGCCAGGATGGTCTTGATTTCCTGACCTCGTGATCCACCTGCCTCAGCTTCCCAAAGTGCTGGGATTACAGGCGTGAGCCACCCGCCTGGCCGGCCTGGTTTTGTTAGGCTGTCAGCTGGGGCCAGGGAGAGGAGAAGGTGGGCTGCAGGATGTGGAGATAAATCCCCTACAGGGCCCTGCGCTGTGGCTCACACCTGTAAACCCAGCACTTTAGGAGGCCAAACAAGGCGGTTGGATCACTTGAGCCCTGGTCAACATGGTGAAACCCTGTCTGTACCAAAAAGTATGAAAATTAGGCCAGGCACGGTGGCTCACGCCTGTAATCCCAGCACTTTGGGAGGCCAAAGCGGGCAAATCACCTGAGATTAGGAGTATGAGACCAGCCTGGCCAACATGGTGAAACCCTGTCTCTATTAAAAATACAAAATTAGCCAGGTGTGATGGCGCATGCCTGTAATCCCAGCTACTTGGGAGGTTGAGGCAGGAAAATCTCTTGAACCTGGGAGGTGGAAGTTGCAGTGAGCCAAGATCGCACCATTGCACTCCAGCCTGGGCAAGGAGAACAAAACTCTGTCTCAAAAGAAAAAAAAAAAAGAAAGAAAATTAGCTGGGTGTGGTGGAATGCGACTGTAATCCCAGCTACTCAGGAGGCTGAGGTAGGAGGATCACTTGAGCTTGGGAGGGGAAGGTTGCAGTCAGCCAAGATCAGGCCACTGCACTTCAGCCTGGAGCCTGGATGACAGAGTGAGTCTAAAAAAAAAAAAAAAATCCCCTGCAATGCCACACCTCAGGTCTCGCTGAAGGAGGCAAGGAGTGAGAAGGGAGGGGGAAAGAAAACAATGAAAGGAAGAAAGAAGGAAGGGAGCAAAGAAGGAAGAAATGAAGGGAGGGAGGACAGAAGGAGGAAGAAATGAATTAAGGGAGGCAGGGGGCCTGGGGACAGAGTTGCTGGGGTCACTTAGTCTAACAACTTCCTGAATTCTGAGAGTCATGATCAGGGAGGTGGGAGGGAGTCCCTTGGGCTCCCCGCAAATTCAGTAAATGCCAGCAGAAGAAATTCCACTCTTAGATTTGAAAAGTAGTTCTTGCCAGGTGCAGCTCATGTCTGTAATCCCAGCACTTTGGGAGGCTGAGGCAGGTGGATCACCTGAGATCAGGAGTTTGAGACCAGCCTGGTCAACATGGTGAAACCCTGTCTCTACTGAAAATACAAAAAATTAACTGGGTGTGGTGGTGGGGTCCTGTAATCCCAGCTACTTGGGAGGCTGAGGCAGGAGAATCATTTGAACCTGGGAAGTGAAGGTTGCAGTGAGCCAGCATCTCACCACTGCGCTCCAACCTGGGTGACAGAGTGAGACTCCCTCTCAATTAAAAAAAAAAAAAAAGGCCAGGTGCAGTGGCTCACGCCTGTAATCCTAGCACTTTGGGAGGCCGAGGCGGGCGGATCACGAGGTCAGGAGATCCAGACCATCCTGGCTAACGCGGTGAAACCCTGTCTCTACTAAAATTACAAAAAATTAGCTGTGTGTGGTGGTGGATGCCTGTAGTCCCAGCTACTCAGGAGGCTGAGGCAAGAGAATGGCGTGAACCCGGGAGGTGGAGTTTGCAGTGAGCCGAGATTGCGCCACTGCACTCCAGCCTGGATGACAGAGCGAGACTCCATCTCAAAAAAAAAAAAAAAAAGGAAAGAAAAAGAGAAAAGTAGTTCTTGAAGTCTCAACCTGGTTCTCTGTCTCTGGGAGAATAGACTCTCCCTTGGGAACAAAGAGAGGCCCCTTCCCCTTGTCAGAAAGCTGTGGCCAGTTGTCGCTGGAGCCAATAGCTTAAGATGACTGGGGAGGTCCTGGCAGCCACAGGGCTCAACTCAGACAGTTTCCCCATTCTGAGGCCTTGCTCCAGGCCTTCTTTTGTATCTTGTCTCTAAGGACAGCCCTGGCAGATAGATGGCTTCCATTTTGTGGATGGGGAAACTGAGGCCCAGAGAGTCTGGGTTGGGCCCCCAGGGCTGAGGCTCACTCTAACTAGGCTGGCGCAGCCCTGCCCAGCTCCCTTCACAAGTTCCAAGATGACTTGGAAATTAGATGGGAGTGTGCTGAGGGCTGGGGACAGCCCCCGGGTACCAGCCCCATCCCAAACCCCAGGTCTGACCTATGGACACATCACTGCGTAATCACTGCCTGCCTGGGTCCCAGCTGGCGCCGGGGTGCCTGGATAGCATCTCTTCTGTCCCCCAAACAGCTCTTGGGATAGGAATACCTCATGCCCGTGACTCAGGTGGGGTAACTGAGATAACTGGGAGCCTTCCCTCCACATACATATACTGTACAGAAAGTCCCCAATTTACAATGATTCAACTTAGGGTTTTTCGACTTTAGGATGGTATAAAAGTGAAATGCATTCTGTAGCAACTGTACTTCAAGCACCCAAACAACCATGCTCTTTTTTCACTTTCAGTATAGTATTCAATACATTACATGAGATAGTCAACAAGTTCTTTTTATTTTTTGAGACAGAGTCTCACTGTTGTCGCCCAGGCTGGAGTGCAGTGGCGTAATCTCGGCTCACTGCAACCTCTGCCTCCTGGGTTCAAGCAATTCTCCTGCCTCAGCCTCCTGAGTAGATGGGATTACAGGCGTGTGCCACAATGCCAGGCTAATTTTTTGTATTTTTAGTAGATACGGAGTTTCACCATGTTGTCCAGGCTGGTCTTGAATTCCTGACCTCCAGTGATCCGCCCGCCTTGGCCTCCCAAAGTGCTGAGATTATAGGCATGAGCCGCCGTGCCCGACCAAGATATTCAACAAGTTCTCATAAAATAAGCTTCGTGTGAGGCGATTTTGCCCCACTGTAGGCTGAAGTGTTCTAAGCCCATCTGAGGTAGGCTAAACTAAGCCATGATGTAGGTTAGGTGTATTAAGTGCATTTTCTTCTTTTTTTTTAATTTTTAATTTTAATTTTTTCCCCTTGTCTCCTCTCACAATCTTCTTTTTTTATTTTTTTTGGAGACAGGGTCTTGAACTGTCGCCCAGGCTAGAGTGCAGTGGCACGATCTCAGGTTACTGCAACCCCCACCTTCCAGGCTCAAGTGAACCTTCCGAACAACTGAGACTGCAGGCATGCATGCGCCACCATGCTCAGCTCATTTTTTAATGTTTTGTACAGATGGGGTCTCCCTGTATTGCATTTCAACTTACAATGTCTATGAGGACATAACCCCTTGGAAACTGAGGAGCATCTGCACCACTTGATCCTTTCTTTCTTTCTTTCTTTCTTTTTTTTTTTTTT
>NW_012106252.1:1644580-1648740 GCF_000951045.1 Mandrillus leucophaeus
GCTAATTTTGTATTTGTAGTAGAGACAGGGTTTCTCCATGTTCGTCAGGCTGGTCTCGACCTCAGGTGATCTGCCCACCTCGGCCTCCCAAAGCGCTGGGATTATAAGCGTGAGCCACCGCGCCCAGCCTTGATCCTTTCCCTTTCCAGAAGAACTTACTAAGTGAGGTCATGTGCAAAGAAGCGGCCAAGAGAACTTGACATTTTCCATTTGGGGTCACCTTTTACACCTTTCTTTTCAGAAGAAAAGTGTGATATTGTGTTGCTGGGGTGAAATAAGGGGTAGCCAAGCCAAATTCCTTTATTTTCCCTTGACTACTGGGCTAAATCCTCCTGACCTTCCTGGAGGAGGGAGCTGGGAAGGGGCAAGGTTCAGCCAATGTTAACTGGAGAATTTGGCCTTTCCTCCTGGCCCCAGGCAGTAGGGGGTCATTTGAGAGCCTCACAGCCCTGAAAAAAAAAAAAAAAAAAACCTCCCATTAAAATGTTTTACATTATCTCCGGATGAAGTTATAAACCCAGTCACAGAGACAGGGGCAGGACTGAAGTCAGAAAATCCTGTCATATGACTTTAACCTTGAGCATAATTGTTTTGATAACGCCATTTTGTTTATTTATTTTAAAATACATCTGTGTCCTCAAATATGAAAATGTCCCCGGCTTTGGAGCCGCTTTCCCCCAGCTCACACACACTTTGGACCTGGCAGCCCTCTTCTCCATCAGCCCTTACTGGCAGCCTGGCCCAAGCTTCACCCTCCCCCACACGCCCGCCCCTCCCCCTGGCTACTTCCAGGTTCTCTGTTGGGGCCATAAATGCTGCAGGAGCTGTAAGTTGGCTGCTGCTTCCACTGGAGGCTGAAGTGCTGATGAAATATTGAAGGATCTCAACTCTCAAATTCCTCGGGGGCTGTGGGACGGGGCTGGGAAAGACGGGATGAAAGTACAAGGCCAGGGGCCGCTGAGTCCTGTCCCAGTTCTCAGCCAGGTGGAGTCCAGTGCTCAGAGACCAGGGAAGCAGAGAGGGCAGGAGGGCAAGAGGCGGGAGTGGGGAAGGGTCTCTTTGCATAACTGATGGCTAGAGGCTCTGGGTGGTGCCATCCGCTGGTTGATTTAGGGGAAGTAAGGCCTGGGTCTCGGACCACCCAGAGCCACCCACCCCTCCTCCATCCCTGGCTCTCTAGCTCCAAGGTTTTCCTGGAGTCACACCTCGGGCTGACAAAATCAAGCCGGCAAAATCGGTTCTCGTCTCCTCTCTGACTGCAGCCCGTCTTCGCCTTCCTTGGGGTGGAAAGAGACCTACGTTGGTGGGCGAGGTGAACTGGCTGGCAGAAGACCAAGGTTCAAGTCCCAGCCCTGCCAGGAATTTTCTTGTGTGATCTTAGGGAAGTCCCTATCCTGGCTCCAGCCTCAGTTTCTTCATAGATGCAGGGAAAAGGGGGCTCTGCTTAGACTATGCCTTCTTCCTCTTCCCAAGGCTCTCCACAGGTGGGGGAGAAATGGCTGCCTCCAGCCCTGTGTGCGAGTGAGAGGGATGGCCTCTCCGTGGGAAGCATGCCTTGTCAGGGCAGGCATCTCTCCTGGCTTGTGGAAAGAGGGAGGAGCGGGCAGGCTGGCAGGGCGGGTGGGGCCCCAGCTGTGTCAGCCTGTGCGTGGAGTCGCCCAGACCAGGAGCAGGAAGCGGGTGACTCAGGTGGCAAGGACTCCATCACCCCTCCCCACTCAGGAGGAGTGTGCTGCTTAGAGAGTTGGTGAACCAGCTCCAGAGCACAATCTAGATGCCAGCAGTCCTGGATTTGCAACTTGGGGGGCTTGGGGTGAGTCAGGAGGGGCAGCCTGGGACGGGCATTCTCTGGAGAGTTTTCGACAGACCCTTCTCCAGCCTCTCCCTCCACCACCACCGGCCCCTGCTATCTCACCCTGGCCTGTACTATTTCTGGCCCTTCCTATCTCTGTTTTCTTGCCTCCTGTTTTCCTTCTGACATTCCATCCCCACCCACACGCCTTGCAGTGAAGTGTCGCTGGAGCTACATCTGTAATTAAAAGATATACGCCCACAGGACCAGGCTGTGGGCAGCCTCTGGCCTCAAGGCCCCTCCACTGGACACAAGGCAGGAAAAACGGCAGGAGTCCATCTCCCTACAGCCTCCCTCCAGGGCCCTGCACCCTCCTGCTCACTTCCCAGCTTCTGGCCATGCTTGGGCCCACTCCAGCCAGCAGAGTTTGGGAGCCTGCAGGCTTTTCTGCAGCTGTGTCCTCCCCCAGCCACGAAGGGGGCCTCCTGAGTAAGCCCTCACCCCCAAAACCAGTGGGCAGGGGCAGGAGCACAAATGAGGCCCACATGCCATAGATCTAGGTAAGTTATAGAGCACACTCCCAGGCCAGTCGTGGTGGCTCACGCCTATAATCCTAGCACTTCGGGAGGCCGAGGCGGGCAGATCACTTGGGGCTAGGAGTTCAAGACCAGCGTGGCCAATGTGGTGAAACCCCGTCTCTACCAAAAATACAAAAATTGGCCAGGCATGGTGGCGCATGCCTGTAATCCCAGCTACTTGGGAGGCTGAGGCGTGAGAATCACTTGAACCTGGGAGGCGGAGGTTGCAGTGAGCCAAGATCACACCACTGCACTCTAGCCTGGGCGACAGAGCAAGGCTCTGTCTCAAAAAAAAAAAAAAAAAAAAAAGAGGAGCATGCTCCCAAACTGCTAGGTCGGATATACCTTCACAGGCGCACCACCTCGATGACCTGAAAGTCCATGATGGAAGCCCAAGTTCTCACTCTGTCAGGGTATGGCAGCCCCATGGAGAATGGCTCCTCCCTGGCCACCAGCCAGGGCCTGGGCCATTTCCCTTTCCTTAGCACCTCCGGCTCTGCCTGTGCCACAAGGGCCTCCAGAATCTCTGTGCACAGAGATTCCCTAGCCCGCGTGTCCATGCTGCCTCTATATCCCCACCCCAGCCATAACTGCCCCTTGTCATGTTCCTAGTTTGGCCCGTGTGTTCATGCACAGTAGCGCTGGTGCCACTGCTCCTGGGGAGAAGGACCACAGTCAGGGACCTGTAGGCCTAGAAAGTAGAGTCAGTGCTGGGCAGGAATTCCAGAGTTTCTGGTGCTGGTCCCTGGAGTGTGGTCTAGAAAGGATGTGAAGTCCATGTAGGCTCCTCTGTCCCTTTGCCCCTGTGTGGAAGGGGCGACCACAGGAGGGCCAGAGCGGAGGCCTTTTAAAGGCCAGGACCAGCCGGGCACAGTGGCTCACGCCTGTAATTCCAGCACTTTAGGAGGCCGAGGTGGGTGGATCACGAGGTCAGATCAAGACCATCCTGGTTACCACGGTGAAACCCCATCTCTACTAAAACAAACACAGACAAACAAACAAACAGAAAATTAGCCAGGCGTGGTGGCAGGTGTCTGTAGTCCCAGAAACTCAGGAGGCTGAGGTAGAAGAATTACTTGAACCTGGGAGGCGGAGGTTGCAGTGAGCCAAGGTAGCACCACTGCACTCCAGCCTGGGTGACAGAGCGAGACTAAAAAAAAAAAAAAAAAAAAAAAGGCCAGGACCTGGAGAGAAACTGGGTGTAAGGATGGCTCTGGCCAGGTGTGGTGGCTCACACCTGTAACTCCCACACTTTGGGAGGCCAAGGTGGAAGGATCACTTGAAGCCAGGAGTTCTAGACCAACCTGGGCAACATGGCAAGACCTCATCTTTACCAAAAAAAAAAGAAAAAATATTAGCTGGGTGTGGTGGCGCCTGTGGTCAGCTACTCAGGAGGCTGAGGTGGGGGGATCCCTTGAGCCCAGGAGGTCGAGGCTGCAGTGAGCTGTGATGTTGCCACTGCACTCCAGTTTTGGCAGCAGAGTGAGACCCTGTCTCTAAGAAAAAAAAATGAAAAAAAGGATGGCTTTGTCCCTGGGCTGAGAGACGGCTCATGCCCACGGTGCCTCTAGCTTTCCACATTGCCTTTCTTTCACGTCTGCCATCCGGGAGGAATCCCGTTGTGTGATTTCCTTTCCTGCTGCTGCAAAGCCCGGGGAAGAGGCTACTGGGTGATGAAAAGGTACCATCATCGGCCTGAAGTTTGGCAACCCAGCTACTCACCCTGGGCTCCCCTTCATACAAGTGGTTATGTCTTAGGCTACCTGAGGCTGAAGAGGCAGGAAGAAGGG
>NW_012106252.1:1649505-1660339 GCF_000951045.1 Mandrillus leucophaeus
GCCCGGCCTTTTTTTTTTTTTTTGAGCCAGAGTTTCACGCTTGTTGCCCAGGCTGGAGTGCAATGGCACGATCTCTGCTCACTGCAACCTCTACCTCCCGGGTTCAAGCGATTCTCTGCCTCAGCCTCCTGAGTAGCTGGGATTACAGGCATGTGCCACCACACCCAGCTAATTTTTTGTATTTATAGTACAGATGGGGTTTCTCCATGTTGGTCAGGCTGGTCTCGACCTTCTGACGTCAGGTGATCTGCCCACCTTGGCCTTCCAAAGTGCTGGGATTACAGGCATGAGCCACTGTGCCCAGCCCTAAGGACTATGTTTGAATGGAGAACAGAAACTCTTCCATCTCCTTGTATGGCCCAGAGGCCTTGTGGAAGATGAGGGGGGTTGTGAGATAAGGAGAGGATGGTGGCCTGGTGGTCCTGGACACTGGCTGATGGTGTGCACCCTCCCCTAGAAAAGAGCCTCCCTCCCACCAGCCCCTCACTGAACCCCTCTGCGCCAGTTACTTCTGTCTCTGCAGCAGCTTGAGATGGGCCATGTGGTACCTTTATATTCTCTTCTCTGAAGCACTAGCAAGCTGCAAGGTTGAGTTAACCATATGTGGTTTTGGCAGCCCACGGACGCGGCTTCCACTGAGATCTGGGCAAGAGGAAGGAGTTGAAACTGCAGGAATAGGAATCAGGATTGGACATTAGAACAAGGAGACAGGGGCATTCACCATAAGGGAGGCTGCAGGATCTTCTTTCCTGGACATTTGTCAGAGAATTCTTGCCTTTAAAGGTTTACAGGCAGGGGACTGGATAAGATGACCTTGCGGCCTTTTCTTCAAGTTCAAGCTACAAGGGAGACTGTGGTCACAGCAACCCCCAATCCTATCCCTACATACCTCCTTTTCCCAAGAAATTTCCCAAATTGCCTATGCAGATAGCTGAGTCTAGGAAACATCATTTCTGATTCTCTTCTGTATTCTCAGATACAGATGAATCCTCAATGCCTGCCAGGCACATAGTAGGTGCTTAATAAAGAGAATGCCTTGATCTGGGAGGACAGACTCAGCTCTAATCCCAGTCTTTGCCGCTGTTGCGGTGGTGCCTCCACCAGTCCCAGCCTGTGTGTTTAGCTCTGGGGCTGGTGTGTTGCAACATGTTCCGTGCTAAGACACGCAGGGGTCATTCTGACAAGACACACACGCGCGTGCGCGCGCGCGCACACACACACACACACACACACACACACACGGTTTATTCTGAAGCCTTATTTCTGCTCCTCCACCCACATGGGCTCCTCCACCCCTCTCTGCAGTCAACCAGCCCTACCCTGCCTGTTTGCTGAGGTCAGGAGAAATAGGAAGGAGTTAGGCCCGGTGTGGGGCTAAGTATGTGCGTGTGTGCATGTGTGGAGGTGGAAGGTGGGCAGGAGGGGGAAGAAATGAAACCCTGGCAGCTGCAGCAGTCCAGGATTGTGAGCCCATTCCCCCCCCCAGCTGTGGCCTGGCTACAGCTCTGTGTGCCAGGGTGACAAGCAAGTGGATGGGGCAGGGATAAGGCAGGGAATAAGACAGGGAGGTAAGCTGGAGGATCGGGAGTTGGGGAAACAGGCAAAGGGCAGTGGCCCTGGTTATGGGATGGCCAATAGTTCAGGGGTGTCCGTATCTCCCTGGCCCTGCTTTTGGATGATGCAACTTCAGAAGGGAGAATGTTCAGCTACCATTCCTTTCTCTGGTGGGGAAAGTGGTCAAGGACGCTGCTAAGGTACCTTCATCCAGCCCGTCCTGTGTGCTAGCTTTGGGGCTGTAGAGCTTTGTTGATGGGGGACCTTTTTCTAAACCACCACTCCCCCAACACCCACCCACACAGGCTGCTTCTGCTTATCCTTCTATGATCTCTTTGAAGGTTGGGATCATTTTTATATTCTGTGTCACCAGATTTTATTTTCTGTGTTCACCAGTGCCTAACATAGAGTTGACACTGAATACTCAAGTGCTGAATGAAGGAATGTTTGTAGGGCCCTTGGCACACCATACAACCACGACCAGCATTCATGTCATCAACCACAGAAAGGAAGTGCCCTTGTCTTCTTAAGCTGCCTGTGAAAAGTTCTTTTTATGTTTTTGAGACAGAGTCTCACTCCGTCGCCCAGGCTGGAGTGCAATGGCATGATCTCAGCTCACTGCAACCTCCGCCTCCCAGGTTCAAGTGATTCTTCTGCCTCAGCCTCCTGAGTAGCTGGGATTACAGGTGACCGCTGCCATGCCGGCTATTTTTTGTAGTTTTAGTAGAGACGGGGTTTCACCATGTTGGCCAGTCCGGTCTCGAACTCCCAACCTCAGGTGATCCGCCTGCCTCAGCCTCTCAAAGTGTTGGGATTACAGGTGCCCACCACCATGCCTGGCTAATTTTTGTATTTTTAGTAGAGACGAGGTTTCACCATGTTGGCCAGACTGGTCTTGAACTCCTGACCTCAAGTGATCTGCCCACCTTGGCCTCCCAAAGTGCTGGGATTACAGGCATAAGCCACCACACCTGGCCGAGAAGTTCTTTCTGATCTCTACCCCAGGCTCTCCTATCGTGGAGGGATGTGCTACCCAGTTTCTTTTTTTCTTTTTCTTTTTGTTTGAGATGGAGTCTCACTCTGTCACGCTGAGGCCGGAGTGCAGTGACATGATCTCAGCTCACTGCATCCTCCGCCTCCCGGGTTCAAGCAATTCTCCTGCCTCAGTCTCCCAAGCAGCTGGGATTATAGTTGCCCGCCACCATGCCCAGCTAATTTTTTGTATTTTTAGTAGATATGGAGTTTCACCATATTGGCCAGGCTGGTGTTGATCTCCCGACCTCAGGTTATCCACCCACCTTGGCCTGCCCCGTTTCTTTCATGCCTGGGTTTCTTTCAGATCTGCTGCTTGATGTTTCCAAGCCCATCAAAGCCTCTTGACACCAATACTGTATTTTTGTGCCAATTAATTGTTCTGTCTCTCCTCCCAGTGTTTGTGCCTTTTCTCTGCCCCTTCCCCCATTGCCTTGACATTTTATGTCTATGCTCCTCTTCCATGAAGGGAACAGCTGGTTTGATGGTCCTTCAAATGAGAAGAAGGAGGTTCTAGCTTGGGGTGTGCCACTTTGTAGTTTTGTGACTTATCTGAACCTCGGTTTCTTCATCTTTACAATGAGGGTCGTTTTCTCATCTTAACTATTTTTCAGAGCTGTCACAATAATTAAAACAAAAATACCATAAATTTAAATTCTAACCTTTAGCAGTTTCCGAGTGCTTTCACAAACCTGACTTCATTTAATCCCCATACTCCAGTGAGGTAGATACGGCTAATGTATCCAGTTTACAGATGAGGAGAAACAGGGTGAAGTAACTTGTCTAAGATCATACTAAGTGGGAGAACACAAACCCTGGCCTTCTAATTCTAAATCCCAGGAGTACTCCATCTTTGGGGGGAAAAAATCCCAACCCAGCACAAAGCCTATGAAATGCTATACAAATATGTGATTACTACTTTGGGGCAAGGATGAATAAGCCCAAAGAAGCATCATGCTTGACGCTGAGTTGGCTGGCCGGTGAAGGCGTCTGTCCCTTCCCTTAGTATCCCCTGACTTACCTGTTGGACAGGTAGGGGGAAGGGGAGAGTAATGAGTCTCACCTGCTCAGAGCAAGGGTGGGGCAAGACACACCCCATCCCTTCCATTGGTTTTTTCCTTAGTCTTACTGACAGCCCCTTGTCCAATCAGGAGGAAGTAACTTTCTATCTGCCAATAGGTGCAGTGTTAGGATGAGACCTCAAGTTAGAGTCCATCCCTGGAGCCGACTGGCAGTCCCTGAGGCCAATGGCAAGCGGATAAACAGAGGCGGCCGTGGAAGAGGACTGGAGGTGAGGCTCCGCCCCTCGACGGGACAGTCAGGCGAGACAGCCAGTGAGCTCGCACCAGAGGGTGGGCGTCTCCCCCAGGGGCGGAGCTTCGAGGTGGCGAGGGGCGTGGCTTGGCTGTCAGGTCTCTTTGCCTTTTGTTCGGTTACTGAGTTGCTGCCTTGGCCAGAGTCCGGAGCAGCCGCCGCCCGACCACGCCGAGCTCAGTTCGCTGCCTGCGCCGGCTCCCACCCCGGCCCGACCCCGACCCGGCCCGGCCAGGCCCCATACTAAGGTGCGGGCGATCGGGAGCAGGTATCGCTGGGGAGAGAAGGGGTGGCGAGCGCCCGCGAGGCCGGTCCCTGCCGTCTCTGGGCAGGTGAGGGCGGGTGCCATGGAGCGCCACCCTGCACCGGCGGCAGGGGGCGCGCTGGGGTCCTGGGCGCGGCGACCTGGGGGTCGCGCGGTTTGGGCAGAGCGCGCCTGGGAGCTCCGCGAGCCAGAGATCTGAGCAGGGCGGGAGGGATCCGGACAGGTGCCTCCGGAGTCGTGCCTCCCCCGGGGCCCGCGCCCCTCGCCCGACGCCGCGTCCCTGACTCTCGCTGTGAGCTAGTGGGGGAGACTTTGCCCTGCTTTGACTGCGTCCCAGGGCTCACGCTGCAGTCAGGAATTTACCGTTTGGGAAACTTGCTGCTGCTGGTCTCTGGGGCCACTCTCACCCCACCCCACGCGTCATCCTCGCTTTCCCTCCCTCCGTACTCCCCCAGGCCTGGGTGGGGCCCTATTGTCTGCGCCCAGCTTGCCCAACTGTGGGGGCCGAGCACACATTTTCCTAGCGACGCTGGCCCCACCTGCCGAGCAGGTGAGCGCACGGAGTCCAGAGGCCCTGCCCTCCAACTCCCAGAGCCTCGTCCATACTACCTGCGGCGCCTCCCTCCACTCCGGTGGGAGCCGGGCTCTGGCTTCTTCAGCGGAGGTGGGATGGAGTGACAGTGGTGGGTGCAGGGCTCGACCGAGTGTCCAGCTGGTGTGTCTGGCATCCGTGGCTCGCCCTGGGGTCTGGGGGGTGGGGTCTGTGCACGGATGAAGAATTCAGGGTCACCTGGCCCAGTTTCCAGTAGCTGTGGCTGCTAGAGTGTTGGTAGGGGAACAGGACCCGTCTTCTTCTCTAACCTCTTATTGTTGGAAAAATCACCCAAAACAAACTTTGCAGGAGGAAGTATTCACAGCAGCTTGATCTGGGGGTTTTCCTGTCTCCTTGCCCAAAACTTCCTTTAGGCTTAGGGGGTCCTTCTTGGTGCAAAGCCCCTTCCCCTAGCCGGCCCCTGGCTGAACCTGGGCGGGTGCCTGCGCTCCGACCCTGTCTTCCCTGCCCCCACCTTCATCCTCTTCGCTGGGCCCCAGGGGCCTGAGGTGGGGGCCGGGGTGGGGGGTGGAAAGTGCTGAGAGGGGAAGCAGCTTCTTCCTTCTCTTCCTGCCTCCGGGGACCACCACACCCCCTCAGACGAGGCCTGCGTAAGTGGCTCTCTCTCTCAAGCTCTGCCCCCTCCCCAGGAATGGGGGTGGGGCAGGGCTGGGCCAAACTGAGGAAGGTGGGGGGAGTGGTTGTTCTTGTCTTTTTTTTTTTCTCTACCCCATCCCCCACATTACTTAGCTGGCTGGTAATTGAGGCAAAAGAGCGTGAGGCTGTGGGACTTGCCTTCCATTTGATTTCTGAATTATGAAGGTGCATGCTTTCTGGAGGCCTGCACAGACCTTTCCCACCCCCTTTCCTGAAAGAATTTGACAGGGAAAGTGAGACCGGAGGAAGGCTTTTTGGGGGAAGGTTTCTTCAGTGCTAGACTCCCTCAGGCAGAGCTGCATCGGGCCCCTGCCTTCCCTGCTCCCAATTTCCTGAGACCCCCCCTACCCTCCGGAATTGCGAATCTTGACCAGGCTTTCTACCCCGGTTTAAAAAACAATCTGAAGTGTGGTCTTTTTGCAGGATTTGGAGCCCAGCCTCCTTGGGGAACAGAGAGAGAATACCACAGTTGGGTTCTCTCTCAGTCCTGGGGGTGGGAGAAAGATTGCGGGGAGCGGGGATGGAGAGTGCTTGGAGGGGAAGAGTCTACCACCTCTTTCTTTGTTGTAGATGTGGGAGTGAGGCTGGGGGCCCAGACTCAGCCCCTTTATCCTGGGTGGGGATCACGCTCAGCCCGGGGCTAGGGGGAAGTCAGTGTGGGAACTCAGATCCTTTTCTGCTGGAGGAGGGGGGCGGTGCACCTCTGGGGAGCAACAGGAGCACGGAGTTTGGGCAAAAATAACCTGCTTTCCCTCTTCTCCCTGCCAAGGTGGAGGAGGGGAGGGCATTGTAATTATGTTGGCTAAATGATTAGTTTAGCTAATCTGGTTTGTGGCTGTGATGAAAAGATAATACTGAGGAAGTACTACTAGGAGGTGCCTGGTGAAAACTGGCCACTGACTGGACTGGGGGACGCGGAGGAGGAGAAGGTAGGACCCAATTAGTCATTTCTTGCTAGATCAAGCCCCAGCTTGGGTGACTTGAGCCCTCCCACCCCCACTCCACCCCTCCCTTGCACCCTGGCTCCACTCCATTCCCTCTGGAACCTTTGGGCTGCCCGGGCTGAGGCTTTCAGAATGCAGTGTATAGGAACGAAAAAGGTCGGGCTAGGGCTGCCAACCTTCTTCCCTTCCTGGAGCCACCTTAGAATGAGATCGGTCAATTGACTAGTCTACAGAAGGACTGTTTATTTGGAGAGATGGGACAGTGGGGCAGTTCTGAGCACAGGACTTTGGGCTTGAACTGAGCTGGGTTTGAGAACCAGCTCTGTCTCTCATTACATTGCCTGAGTCTCAGTGACTTCTTTGGCAAAATGGGAATACAACACCTATCTACCCGGTAAGTACTTGACAAGATCAAGGTCAGACTTTACAGAAACCAAGCACTTTCTTTTTTTTTTGAGGTGGAGTCTCGCTCTGTCACCTAGGCTCACTGCAGCCTCCGCCTCCCAGGTTCAAGCGATTCTCCTGCCTCAGCCTCCTGAGTAGCTGGGATTACAGGCGCGTGCTACCACGCCTGGCTAATTTTTGTATTTTTAGTAGAGATGGGGTTTCACCATGTTGCGCAGGCTGGTCTTGATCTACTGACCTTGTGATTCGCCTGCCTCGGCCTCCCAAAGTGCTGGGATTACAGGCGTAAGCCACCTCATCTGGCCCAAACCAAGCACTTTCATTAACTATTCTTACTTAATCCTTATGGCTGAACAGGCTGGATGGCTCAAACCTGTAATCCCAGCACATTAGGAGGCCCACAAGGGCAGATTGCTTGATTGAGCCCAGGAATTCCAGACCAGTCTGGGCAACATGGTGAAACCCTGTCTCTACAAAAAATAGAAAAATTAGCCGGGCATGGTGGTGCATGCCTATGGTCCCAGCTACTGGAAGGGTTGAGGTGGGAGGATTACCTGAGCTCAGGGAGGTCAAGGCTTCAGTGAGCTGTGTCACTGTATTCCAGCCTGGGCAACAGAGTGAGTCCCTGACTCAAAATAAAAAAAAAAAAAGCGGGTATCATTTTCCCCATTCTACAGATGAGGAAATTGAAACTCAAGGAACTTAAGTAATTTCCCCAAGGTTGTACAGCGAGACCCAAGCAGCACCAAGACTGGCGTTTTGGTCCTCTGATTCCAAGCCCAGAACCCATCCTGCTGTATTGCCCCATACAGCTCTGGAAACGATTATTTTTTTGAGATGGAGTCTCGCTCTGCCACCCAGGCTGGAGTGCAGTGGCATGATCTCTGCTCACTGCAACCTCCACCTCCTGGGTTCAAGCGATTCTTCTCTTTCAGCCTCCCGAGTAGCTGGGATTACAGGTATGTACCACCACACCGGGCTAATTTTTGTATTTTTAGTGGAGATGGGGTTTCACCATGTTGGCCAGGATGGTCTCGAACTCCTGACCTCAGGAGATCCGCCCGCCTCAGCCTCCCAAAGCGCTGGGATTACAGGTGTGAGTGGAAAGGATTTTTCTGCACCCCCTTTCGAGAGCCTTTGCCTGATTGGGGAGAGGATAATTCAGACGGGCCCATAAAGGCATGCGTGAGTGGTGAATGCAGGGCAGGTTTGGTAGGTGAGGGTGATACCTGTCCTGGCCACCAGCCCTCTGAAATCTCCCCAGTGGCTTGATTTTTAGTTTCCGGTAGAGGAGGCTTCTCCCCAAGCCAGGGCTGCGTGGTGAGTGTTGGGGAAAGGTTGAGAGGGAAAGAGGAGGCAGGGGTCAAAGCTGTGCTGCCTCCTAGCTTGAGTTAGGTAGAACCATGGCTGTTTTGGGCTTGTTCATGTGTAGGAAGTGGGAGTTGCCTGCTTTGCTGGGGGCTGGGGCTATGCCAAGATAAAGGGTGCTGCCCTGTGGGGAGTGGCGAGAAACGAGAGTCCAGTTTAGGCCTGGGCTAATGTCCTGCTGGAGCGGACCAGGCAGTGCTGCCAGGCTGCTCTTGATGAGGAACTGGCTGTCCTCAGCTCTGAAGCCCAAGAGACCTGAGATAGGCAGCTGCTGAGAGGGCCTTTCTGGTGATGGAGGTGGGGGTCATGTGTGCTGCCTGTCAGCCAGAGCCTTGGCCCTCTAGGGAGGAGCTGGTGTCAGATTGTCCTCCAGACCTGCCTGGTTCTGGCGTCTCTGCCAGCTGGACATCGAACACCAGAATGGGCCTGGATTTGGGGTCTGGGAAATGAGTTCTCTTTATGTGATGGTGCAGTTGGGAGTACTGAGCCTGTCACTACCATGCTTCTGGATCCCCTGAGGGCAGGCGGGGACCCCAGGCAGGGGGATTATTGATTGTGGAGAAGGCTAATGGGACTTGAGACAGAGAAGAAAACAATGAACCCCATCCCACTGACTACAACAAAGAGGGGATGAGGTTACAGTTTCCCATCTCCCCCGAGGACATGAGAGCTCCTGCTTGCTGCACTTACTGAAGGGACTTGAAGGGACACGGTCTAGACAGGAGGAAGGGCTTTCTGCCTGCTAAAGATGAGACCTTGAGTCGAGAAGAAGTAAGAGAGAGAGGTGGAGGCTCAGCATTGACTGTTCTCTGATGAGGGCCATCCTGTCCGGCAGGGAGGCCAGGCAGGAATCGCTGCCCTTTGGGGAGACTCTTCATCTTGTATCTTTTGGGAGAAGAGCGAGCTGACAGTGAGAGGGAAAGCCATCTGTGAGCTGGCCCCGTGACCCCTGTGAAGAGGAAAAGCAGTGTGGCTGGGCAGGCCACCAGGGCTTGTGTTCCTGAAAGTGACACTGAGCGGCCTCTCCTGGGACATGGTTGAGTCTGGGGACATGGAATACCTCATTGTGAAGCAACTTCCTCTGCCAGGCCTGAAGGGAAAGCTCGTGGACCACTCCCCTTTGCTCAGCCTCCTGGCATCTTGGCCTTTGGGGCCAGTAGGGCAGGAAGCTCAGCCTTCTTGCTTTCTTGCTTTCTTTCGTTCTTTCTTTCATTCTTTCATTCTTTCGTTCATTCTTTTTTTTTGAGACGAGTCTCTCACTCTGTCACCCAACTGGAGTGTAGTGGCGCAATCTTGGCTCACTGCAACCTCCACCTCCCGGGTTCAGGTGATTCTCCTGTCTCAGCCTCCCGCGTAGCTGAGACTACAAGCGCCTGCCACTACGCCCAGCTAATTTTTGTATTTGTAGTAGAGACAGGGTTTCAACTATATTGGTCAGGCTGGTCTTGAACTCCTGACCTCAGGTGATCCACTCACCTCAGCCTCCCAAAGTGCTGGGATTACAGGCGTGAGTCACCGCTATTGGCACTCAGCTTTCTTTCCTCCTCTCTTCTCCTCTCCTCTTTTCTTTCCTTTTTTTTGGTTTGGTTTTTGAGATGGAGTCTTGTTCTGTCTCCCAGGCTGGAGTGCAGTGATGCAGTCTCAGCTCACTGCAACCTCTGCCTCCCAGGTTCAAACAATTCTCCTGCCTCATCCTCCTGAGTAGCTGGCACTACAGGCACACACCACCATGCTCAGTTAAGTTTTGTATTTTTAGTAGAGACGGGGGTTTCACCATGTTGGCCACGCTGGTCTTGAATTCCTGCTCAAGTGATCCACCCACCTCAGCCTCCCAAAGTGCTGGGATTACAGGCGTGAGCCACTGGGCCCAGCCTTCTTTCCTTTTTTTGAGGTAGGGACTCACTCTGTCCCTTAGGCTAGAGTGCAGTGACGTGATCACAGCTCACTGCATCCTTGAACTCTGGGCTCAAGCAATCCTCCTGCCCAGCCTCCCAAGTAGCTGGGTCCACAAGTGTGCACCACCTTGCCCAGCTAATTTTTAAAGTTTTGTGTAGAGACAGGGTCTTGCTATGTTGCCCAGGCTGGTCTTGGACTCCTGAGCTCAAGCATTTGTCCCACCTCAGCCTCCCAAAGTGCTGGGATTATGGGCAGGAGCCACCATGCCCAGCGGAAGCTCAGCTTTCTGTGTCTTTCTCTACTATGAAGACAGTGGCAGGGACCAGAGCAGAGTTGGGACAGGGGCTTGGCAATCAATAAGCTGCTTATTTAGGGGAGACTCCTCCTCTCCCTTGATTGAGAAAGTAACATCTGGCTGGGGCAGTGGCTTACGCCTGTAATCCCAACCACTCTGAAGGTTGAGGCAGGAGGATTGCTTGAGGCCAGGACTTTGAGACCAGCCTGCCAGCCTGTGCAATACAGCAAGACCCCATCTCTTAAAAAAAAAAAAAATTAGAGCATGGTGGTATGTGCCTGTGGTCCTAGCTACTTGGGAGGCTGAGGTGGAAGGATTGCTTGAGCCCAGCAGTTGAAGGCTGCAGTGAGCCATGGTTGTGCCACTGTACTCCAGCGTGGGCAACAGAGTGAGACCTTGTCTCAAAAAAGAAAAAGAAAATGGCCGGGCGCGGTGGCTCAAGCCTGTAATCCCAGCACTTTGGGAGGCCGAGACGGGCGGATCACGAGGTCAGGAGATCAAGACCATCCTGG
>NW_012106252.1:1661144-1671050 GCF_000951045.1 Mandrillus leucophaeus
AGATCTCGGCTCACTGCAACCTCCTCCTCCCGGGCTCAAGCGATCCTCCTACCTCAGCCTCCCAAGTAGCTGGGACTACAGGCACATGCCACCACGCCCGGCTAATTTCTGCATTTTTTTGTAGAGACGGGGTTTTGCTATGTTGCCCACACTGTTCTGGAACTCCTGGGCTCAAGGGATTCACCTGCCTTGACCTCCTAAAGTGCTGGGATTACAGGGATGAGCCACTGCACCCTGCCTACAGTAACAGATTTTAGCCAAACTTTTATTCCAATCCTGGTTTTCCAGCCTGTGTTGTACAATAAACAGATGGATCTTCCCAGGAGAGGGTTATATGTAGGGATCCTTGCAGAATCACACCCTGTAGAATCACACCCGAGGGAGTGGGCCTCAGTCAGCTGGGGTCCGACCTGCTGTTATTGAGGAGTGGGCTGCCCCTGGACCCCAGGCTGCCCAAGCCCCACTGGTGGTGGTTGGAGGCAGTGCAATGAAAGTACTTGTGTATTTTGCGTCACCAACACACGTCAACCTTTTGTTGTTGTTTCCTGGTGTGGGGTGAAGTGTTTTTCCATTCCCAGGAGTCTCGGTCTGGGGTCGTCTGCTGGTTTGGGAATCTGCCCACGGGGGTCACCAGCAGGGAATGGAGCTCCAGCTGGAGCCCTCTCCAGGGGAGCATAGAGGTCCCCGGGTCGAGCCACTTGGCCATGGCATTTCCCTCTCCTTCAAATCCCCTTCATTTTCCCACCCGGGTTTGTTTACTTTGGGAAGGAGCCCAGAAGGAGGAAAATAAACAGCAGCTGGGTCGGCAGGCCTGAGCCTCCCCCAGGCCCCAGCTCATCCTCAGGCCACAGCCCGGGCTGCCCTCCAGACTGGAAGTGAGGGTTTTCCTCCGGAAGCCGAAGACCAGCTTCTCTGACACAGCTCCTGCTTCAGTTCTGCCCCCTTGGAATGGACCAGCTTGCTGATGGAGACCACAGTGTCTGCCAGAGAACCTCTAGTCTGCAGGAGGTTCCCTCCTGGAGCTGCCAGCCAGAGGGGAGAGACCTCCTTGGGCAGCCCCAGTCTGAGAGGGAGACAGGCCCTCAAGGGAAGCCATCATGCACTTTCTAGAGTCTGTTTGTGTCTGTGCTTGGAACTGCGGGCCAGACCTCAGCGGGAGCCAGGGACAGAGGGGGGAAGGTGGGGGCTGGAGACCCCACTGAGCCCAGCTTCCCCCTGGGACTGCTATGTGGGGAATGCTCACGCCTGGCTGTGCAGCTGCCCCTGGCTGCAGGAAGCAGCATGGACTGGCCTTGGGGCAGCCAGTGTCACCACCTGGCCTGAGCGAAGCTCCACTTCCCTTCTCCTCAGCCATGTTTCCTTCACCTCCCCAGGGCCTGGGAGGCAGCTCCCTACCTAGTCCCCATCTCAGGGGTCAGAGAAAGCAGCCAGGGTCCCCCCAAGCAGACTGCCAGCCACCTTGCCCAGCAGGTCTCTGTGCCGGCCGTCACCTTTTTTTCTTTTTCTTTTTTTCTTTTTTTTTGAGACAAGTCTCACCCTGTAACCCTGGCTGGAGTGCAATTGGCGCGATCTCGGCTCACTGCAACCTCCGCCTCCCAGGTTCAAGTGATTCACCTGCCTCAGCCTTCTGAGTAGCTGGGATTACAGGCGTCCACCATCACGCCTCACTAGTTTTTTGTATTTTTAGTAGAGATGGGGTTTCACTATTTGGCCAGGATGGTCTCAAACTCCTGACCTTGTGATCCACCCGCCTCGGCCTCCCAATATGCTGGGACTACAGGCGTGAGCCACCACACCCGGACCCCTCACCTTTCTTTTTTGAGATACGGTCTCACTCTGTTGCCTGGGCTGGAGTGGAGTGATCTTGGCTCACTGCAGCCTCAGTCGCCTGGGCTCAAGTGACGCTTCAGCTTCCAGAGTAGCTGGGACTGCAGGTGCGTGCCACCATGCCCGGCTAATTTATTTTTATTTTTTGTAGAGACAGGGTCTTACTATGTTGCCCAGGCTGGTCTTGAACTCCTGGGCTCAAACGACCCTCCCACCTCCGCCTTCCAAAGTGCTGGGATTATAGGCATGAACTACTGCTCCAGCTGGCTTCCGCCTCCTCTGCCATCTCTTTGTTCTTCTAGTATGTGAATGCATGCCTTTCCTGTGGACAGAGGGCTTCCAGAGTCACAGCGATGAAAGAAGTCACTTGATCATCTCCATTTTACAGATAAGAAAATGAGGCTTAAGGAAATCGAGCCCCTCTCCTCACTCAGAACCCTGTGCTCACCCTGTCGCTGTCTGAGCCTGGGAAATCCTGTGCTCACCCTGTCGCTGTCTGAGCCTGGGGGCCTGTGTCTGCAAAGCCTGCTGGCCTCTAGCCTAAGGAACCTCAGGGGCACCCAGCCCTGCCCTGCTGTGCCCTGCTCCTCTGTCCCCAAATGCAGTGTTTCTGAGCCTGCTTCCAGCATGGCCTCTGGGGTAACCCATTCCTGTCCTTATTTCCAGATGTCTTGGCACTTTGGTGCCCTGCAACCCAGCCTAGATGTGCCTGTTGCTGACTGTCCTTGGCAGGTGCTGGCTGGGGAAGGAGCCTGGTGTAGCTCTGGTTGGGCTATTTTTAATGTCAGGGCTGGGCCACACTCTGCCAGGTCAGTCTTGGATTTAGGGTGCCTGGTGCCAGCCCTCTAGGTTGGCTGTGCAGAGGAGGAGGCAGGAATGAAGGGTAGGGGTGCACCCAGTCTAGCTGTATTACTTGCTCATACTTACCTGATGTGGGCCCTGTGGGGAAGGGTCCTCTGCACCCCCTCTCCAGGGCCCGTCTTCCTTCTTCCTGTCCTTGGGCTGTCCCTACAGTCTCTGATCTGGCTTCTTCCTCCCAGGCTGCTAACAATAGAGCAGGCTCTAAACAAAGGCCCCCCATTCAACTCAGAAACCCGCCCTGTCTCTGTCCCTGTCCGTCTCTGGCTGGGGCGAGTGGGCAGGGCCCACGTCTGTCTCTCTCGCTTCCACCCTGGCTCTGTCCAGGGGCATTGCGGAAGGTCTGACTCCATGTCCAGGGTGGAGAGGGACAAGACTGAACTGGGTGCGGCCCCCTCCACCCTGGGAACTGTAAAACCAGCACTTTGTTTCTTGTAGGAGAAGTTCCCTTGTTCTCCTGGGCAGTAGGTAAGGAGAAGGGTGGGGCTGGTTGACAGTCCTGCCTGAGGTCTGACTTCCAGCCTTCCTGTTGCAGGAATAGCTCCCTTGACTCCTTCCTCAGGAGGAGTTCCGGAGTGTGTCCTCTCCCAGAACTGGTTCCCAACTCTGACGTTGCCCACCCTCAGCCTTCTGTCTGTCGTGGGAATCCTGGTTTTTTATTCCTAGAATCTTAGACATAACATTCCTTTGAGATCCAGGGACACAAGGACACCCAACAAGTTTGTAGCAGAGCTGGGACTAGAACCTGGGACTCTTTTTTTTTTTTTTTTTCTGAGACAGGGTCTTGCTCTGTTGTCACCCAGGCTTGGAGTGCAGTGGCGTGGTCTTGGCTCGCTGCAACCTCCACCTCCCTAGTTCAAACAATTCTCCTGCCCCAGCGTCCCGAGTAGCTGGGATTACAGGTGTGCACCACCATGCCCGGCTGATTTTTGTACTTTTTAGTAGAGGTAGAATTTCACCATGTTGACCAGGATGGTCTTGAACTCCCGACCTCGTGATCTGCCCGCTTCGGCCTCCCAGAGTGCTGGGATTACAGGCGTGAGCCAATGCACCCAGCCTGAACCTGGTACTCTTGATTTGCAGCCGGGTGCTCTGCTTCCATCTGCAAGCACCTTGGTCCCCTCCTCCCCTTGGCAAGAGGGCTCAGCTCCACTCAGGCTCGTCTAGTGGACTGGATGCTGTTCCTACCATGAGTGCTGCCATTTTCTCAGTGTGCAGGCACAGCTTCTTCACCTAGAAATTGGGAATAAAGCCGGGCGCAGTGGCCCATGCCTATAATCCCAGCACTTTGGGAGGCCAAAGTGGGCAGATCATCTGAGGTCAGGAGTTCAAGACCAGCCTGGCCAATGTGGTGAAACCTGGTCTCTACTAAAAATACAAAAATTAGCCAGGCGTGGTGGTGCACGCCTATAGTGCCAGCTACTTGGGTGGTTGGGGCAGGAGAATCGCTGGAACCCGGGAGGTGGAGGTTGCAGTGAGCCAAGGTTGTGCCACTGCTCTCTAGCTTGGGTGACAGAGAGAGATTCTGTCTCAAAAAAGAAAAAAAGAAAGAAATTGGAAATAATAAAACATCTGCCAGGTTGCTTTGAGGGAAGAACAAGATTCATAATAAAGGCCAATGGGAACCCTTGCCCCCCACCCCCGTGGCATCCTGTGGCCTCTGTCTCTCCCTGGGTAGCTGTCCAGCCCTCAGCAGTCTCCTGACGGTCCACCTGGGCTGGTGGGGGTGGTGAGGGGCCTGCTGAGGAAGTTCCTCGGCTTGACTGTGGTGGTCCCTTTAGACGTGAGGCTGGCAAGGGGTGACCCTTGTTTGGAGTGAGGCCCGCTTCCCTCTCCTTTAGCTGAGAAGCCCCAGGGTTAGGCACTGTCTATGGAGGAGGGCCCTCTGGCTGGGATGCAGTGTGTTTGTGGACCAGAGCTGCAGATGTCCAGCAGTGTCCAGATGTCGCTCAGCCTTGAGCCCAGCAGAGCGGCATTCAGCAGGTTATTGCCACCGTGTTTACTGGTACACTTACACCTTCCTTCCCTCCCGGGGGCAGCTTCTCTTCCAAGCTCTCTGCTGCTCTTTCTTGGGACTCCCCCTTGGGGCAGGGAAATGGTTGGGGAAGGCGGCACAGCACGAGGAGCTCAGGATTTTTTTTTCTTTTTTGAGACGGAGTCTCGCTTTGTCGCCCAGGCTGGAGTGCAGTGGCCGGATCTCGGCTCACTGCAAGCTCTGCCTCCCGGGTTTACGCCATTCTCCTGCCTCAGCCTCCCGAGTAGCTGGGACTACAGGCGCCCGCCACCTCGCCCGGCTAGTTTTTTTTTTGTATTTTGTAGTAGAGATGGGGTTTCACCGTGTTAGCCAGGATGGTCTGGATCTCCTGACCTCGTGATCTGCCCGTCTCGGCCTCCCAAAGTGCTGGGATTGGAGCTCAGGATTTTAGCAGGATTTTCCCATGTCTGCCTTCTCCGAGCACTCTGACCCCCGCCACCCACCGCTGCCCCCCATTTCCTGCCGGTGGCCATTCCCCTCTGCTGCTGGGGAAGGGGTGTGGGGAAGGGGTGCGTGTGGAAAGGGGGCTGGTTGGGGGGGCTCCTCCTGAAATAGCTACACTTTCAAATGCCTGGGAAGCAGCTGTGCACATCTGGTGGCCTGAGCCTGCTCTCTGGGGTCTGCCGTCTGGGGTTGCCGGACTGCTTCTGTTTAATCAGCCTGAAACTCTGAGTCACTAGGGATGGCGGGAGGAGAGGAAGGAGGCAGCTGGGAGCCAGCCTGGCCCCTGCCTCTGCCTGTTCCAGGTGTGCTCACGGCTGCCTGCCATAAAAAGCTGTGAGACCTGCAGGACCATTCGTCATCCTCCTGGAGGGTGGCATTGGGGCTGTCACAGGGAAGACTTATCCTTGGTGATCTTTGTTCCTGGGGTGGGGCCAGGTTGCCCCAGCCACTCCACCCTCCCCTGGTCCCCACCACAGTGAGACAACCCGGGTGCTGTCTGGCTTCATGGGTGGACCAGCCTGAGTTCTGCTTACTCACTGAGGCTGCGCTGGGATGTTCAAAGACCACAGACCTCGGTGCCCTCACACCTGTACTTGGTACCAGCCCCAGCTCTGCCATTTCTAACCTCAGTTCCTGCATCTGTATGCGGGGGAACAGCGCATGCGCTTTGAAACCCGCCCATGAGCATGACGGTGTCTGTGAGAGGTCTGGCTCATAGTAGGCCCTCATGGGATCACGGCGTCCATTCTCCCCGCAGCCGCTGACCTCTGCAGGTCAGTTCCCAGGACAGTGGAGCCAAACATAGACCAAGCGGGAAGTTCACCTCCCTGGTACAAAGTACGGCCCTGCTACTCATTAACCTTCAGGTGCACCTAAACCTCTGCAGAGAGAGAGAGGGGTTCCTGACGGCAGTGACCACCCACAGGCCTGCCCCACCTCAGATCCCTAGCCTGGGCTCGAGGAGACCAGGAGGTGAGGAAGCACTTCCGGAGGAGAGGCGGTGCTGATGGTAATGGCCGTGGCCTCTGAACACCGGCTATGCACCAGATCCTCGCAACCACCTCTGAGGGAGGTCGTGTGACCCCGCTTTATAGATGAGGACACTGAGGTTCTGCGGGGAGGTGAACTGCCCCAGTAGTGAGTAGCTGAGATTTGAACCGCTCTGTGGGACTCAGAGAGGCTTGTAGGTGCTGGGAGGGCTGGGAGAGAAGGGGCCTTAGGGCCTCGGCCTCAGGGCCATGAGTGATCCTGTCCAATCTGTAGGAAAGCCAGATCCTGGAGTCTCTGAGGGAGCCTGGGGCGTTCCAGAGAAACCTGTCAGACCGCTTCCCTGCCCCACCCAGTTTCCTGCCCAATGACTGGGGTGCCTCCTCCCTGCAGCCTTTCCCAGGGAGCCCCAGTGGTTGAGGGTGGGCCCAGGGGACCTCAGAAGCTGCTAGAGGTCCTGGGTGCCTTCTCTTGCCCCTGAGACAGTTGGGTCAGGGCAGCAAGGTGAGTGAACAGGGGCTTCTGGCGGCAGCTGGCCCTTTACTGCCCTGCCCCCTGGGGCTCATCCCCCTAAGAGGTCAGAGATGCAAGCCCAGGACACACACACAGCTGCACCCCTGGGGCTCACTGCTCCCAGGGTATCTCATGGGCAGTGCCTTCCTGGGCCTGTTACCCTTCTGGGCACCCACTCATCCCCAGCCTGCATCCTCATTGAAACCCCTGGGGCCATGGTGATTACATGGCAAGACAGGCAGGACTTGGGGATGGGCTGAAGCTGGGGGCTGGGCCAGGTGACTTCCTGCTTCCTGACTTCCTCCTTTGTGCCCCCAGTAGCCACAATGGAGGTGATGAACCTGATGGAGCAGCCTATCAAGGTGACTGAGTGGCAGCAGACGTACACCTACGACTCGGGTATCCATTCGGGCGCCAACACCTGCGTGCCCTCCGTCAGCAGCAAGGGCATCATGGAGGAGGATGAGGCCTGCGGGCGCCAGTACACGATCAAGAAGACCACCACCTACACCCAGGGGGTGCCCCCCAGCCAAGGTCAGGACCCCTTGGAAATATTCCATGGGGTAGAAAACCTGCCTGGGTCCTGGAGAGAGGTCAGAGTGAAAGGAGGCGGATTCTAGGGGGTCCCTGGTCTGAGGGAGGAGGCACAGCTCATACTAACAGGGGGCCCACCCAGTCTGAAGGAGGAGGTGCAACTACTTCAGGGTGCTGCATCTGGGAGGGTCACAGAATCCTCTTCTGTGAAGAGGGAAGGTAGGGAGGGAAGGCATAGTCCCTGCCCTCAGGGTGCCTCCAGTCTGAAGGAAGAGGCACAGTCCTTGTCTTCTGTGAATGTAAGAATCTGATGAGGACGTTGGGCGCGGTGGCTTACGCCTGTAATCCCAGCACTTTGGGAGACTGAGGTGGGTGGATCACCTGAGGTCAGGAGTTCGAGACCAGCCTGGCCAACATGATGAAACCCCGTCTCTACTAAAAATAAAAAATTAGCCGGGTGTGGTGGTGTGCACCTGTAGTCCCAGCTACTAGGGAGGCTGAGGCAGGAGAATTGTTTGAACCCA
This sequence comes from Mandrillus leucophaeus, assembly GCF_000951045.1. Lineage (NCBI taxonomy): Eukaryota > Metazoa > Chordata > Mammalia > Primates > Cercopithecidae > Mandrillus > Mandrillus leucophaeus. The sequence goes on from NW_012106252.1 coordinate 1,668,867, forward strand.
GGAGGCGGAGGTTGGAGTGAGCTGAGATTGTGCCACTGCACTCCAGCCTGGGTGACAGAGTGAAACTGTGTCTCAAATAATAATAATAATAAAAAAATAAGAATCTGATGAGGAGGCATCACTATGGCTCTCAGGAAGCCCATGGATGGCAGGGAGGACACAGCCCTTTGGCTCTAGGAGTCTCACGTTTGATGGGAGAGCCAGGGACCTAGCCCCTAGAAACCCCCCAGGGATTCTCCTTTGGGTAGAGGAGGTGTAGGTCTCAAGCCTGAGGGCCCTTCGTTGGGAGGGAGACCAGGCCTCTGCTGCTGACATGCAGATAGGCCGAGGCTGTGGGACGAGTGACTGACTCAGCTCTGGGGCTTAGTCCTGGCTGGGGGTGCCCTGCCAGCCCAAGCCTCCCCTGCCCCTCTAGGGGAGAGGAGTAGCCAGGCCCTAGAACTGTTGACCACAGGTGCCTCCAGGGCCCTGAACATGCCATGAGGTGGGCTGTGGGCTCTGAGAGTAGTGAGGGTGGACTGCGGCTGGTGGGGCTCTGCGGAGTCAGCCCCTGCACACCAGTCTCCTCCCTGACAGCTGGTAGGGGGAGTACGGGGCCTCTTGGCTGGGCAGGGCCAGGCACTGTGTTGGTAGCAAAAAGTACAGCATCCAGGTGGGAAAGCCACGCAGCTGTCTCCTCCTTCCCAACTAATTAGAGGGTGGAACCTCTGCGTCCCTCTCCCTGGGGGCATCAGGACAGTTGCCAGGGTGTGGCTGCTTGGGCATCTACCTGTGGGACTCCCAGACCCACCCAGGGGGAGGAAGGAAGTTAGAGAGGAACCTGACGTTTCAGCTGAGGACCCAGCTCCTGGCTCCCTGAACCCACAGCCCTGACTTTCCCTCTGATCTGCTGTGAGATGTGATGTTGGTGGCTCTCTGGGCCTCTGTTTGCCTGCCTGTATAGTGGGAGGATTGCTGCTGTTGGGGATGATGAGGGTGTAATTAGACTCCTGAGATTTCAGGGTTGAAAGGAGACCTGATGGGTAAGGGAAGAGAATGGAGTAGGGGTTTGGGCCCCTGAGTCAGGCTGCCTTATAACCCCTCTGTGCCCAGTTTTCCCATCTGTAAAGAGGAGCCAATGATAGTACTTACTTTGCAGGTTCATTGTCAGATTATATGAGAAAATAGCAGGGCACTGAATTCACTGCCAGGCACATAATAAGTGTGCAAAAAAAAAAAAAATTCCCATGATGGACATAACATGTGGGGCCCATTTTACAGATGAGGTTACTGAGGTGATGGTGACTTCCCCAAGGTCCCTGGGGAGAGGTAGAATGGCCAGTCATGCGCTGGGGCTTTGGGCAGGGTGAAAGGTAGCCCAGAGGGCCGAGGTGGGGCTGTGTGCAGCCTGCCCTGCTCCCCAGTGTCTGCCCAGCCCACTGCCCGCACTCAGTCCCTGTCCCCATGGCCCCCAGGTGACCTGGAGTACCAGATGTCCACAACAGCCAGAGCCAAACGGGTGCGGGAGGCCATGTGCCCTGGCGTGTCAGGCGAGGACAGCTCGCTGCTGCTGGCCACCCAGGTGGAGGGGCAGGCCACCAACCTGCAGCGACTGGCCGAGCCATCCCAGCTGCTCAAGTCGGCCATCGTGCATCTCATCAACTACCAGGATGACGCCGAGCTGGCCACTCGAGCCCTGCCCGAGCTCACCAAGCTGCTCAACGACGAGGACCCGGTCTGTGAGGGTCCCGGCTAGGGTGGGGGCTGAGCAGGGAGGGGAGAGAGCAGATGTCCTCAGGGGAGGGACATTGTAGGGGAGGAGGAAGGTTATGACCCGGACTCCCCTGTATGTGACGAGTCTGGGGCCCTCCTCAGCTCTGTGGAAGGGTGTCCCGGCCCCTCCTTAGTGCTCACGTCCCCGCACCTGCCTTTGCCCTCCAGGTGGTGGTGACTAAGGCGGCCATGATTGTGAACCAGCTATCAAAGAAGGAGGCGTCGCGGCGGGCCCTGATGGGCTCACCCCAGCTGGTGGCCGCTGTCGTGCGCACCATGCAGAATACCAGTGACCTGGACACGGCCCGCTGTACCACCAGCATCCTGCACAACCTCTCCCACCACCGGGAGGGGCTGCTCGCCATCTTCAAGTCGGGCGGCATCCCTGCTCTGGTCCGCATGCTCAGGTACCCACCCCTGCTCAGTGCAGGA
>NW_012106252.1:1671775-1672777 GCF_000951045.1 Mandrillus leucophaeus
AGCCTCCCAAGTAGCAGGGATTACAGGTGCCCACCACCACGCCTGGCTAATTTTTGTATTTTTAGTAAAGATGGGGTTTCACCATGTTGGCCAGGCTAGTCTTGAACTCCTGACCTCAGGTGATCTGCCCGCCTTGGCCTCCCAAAGTGCTGGGATTACAGGCGTCTGCCACCATGTTGAGCTCAATTTTGTATTTTTAGTAGAGACGGCGTTTCGCCACGTTGGCCAGGCTGGTCTCGAACTCCTAACCTCAGGTGATCCCCCGCCTCGGCCTCCCAAAGTGCTGAGATTACAGACGTGAGCCACCGCGCCTGGCCTCATTTCTCATCCCTATACCAGGCTGGGAGCTCCATGAAGGGGAGACACTGATTTCATTCCCTTCTGAACGCCTTGGAAGGCCTCTCTAATATGTGGCCTTCCACATGGTAGTTACTTAGTAGGGATCAGTGTCTAGGGACCTACTGTGTGCTCAGCACAGGGCTGGGGGCTCAGAAGCAGGAGGAGTCATTGTCTCAGTTGGGAGAAGACAGGTGCTGTTTGCTTCATGCTTAAGAGCCGGGCAGGCTCAAGGAGTGATGAGATTTTAGCAAAGGGATATTTCCAGAGGGGTGTCAGTAGCGGGTAGGCTTCCTGGGGGAGGTGGGAACCCATACCAGGCTCACATGTATGCCAGGCCCCTGGGACCTTGGCATACTAACCCCTGCTCACCCCCCCAGCTCCCCTGTGGAGTCGGTCCTGTTCTACGCCATCACCACGCTGCATAACCTGCTCCTGTACCAGGAGGGCGCCAAGATGGCCGTGCGCCTGGCTGACGGGCTGCAAAAGATGGTGCCCCTGCTCAACAAGAACAATCCCAAGTTCCTGGCCATCACCACCGACTGCCTGCAGCTCCTGGCCTACGGCAACCAGGAGAGCAAGGTGGGCCCTCCCCAACCCTCCTGAGGCCTGAAGCCCACCCTTGCGTCACCCTCTATCCTCCACAGCTTCGGGCTGCTGCCCCTT
>NW_012106252.1:1675262-1675678 GCF_000951045.1 Mandrillus leucophaeus
CCCACCACCGGGAGGGGCTGCTCGCCATCTTCAAGTCGGGCGGCATCCCTGCTCTGGTCCGCATGCTCAGGTACCCACCCCTGCTCAGTGCAGGAGTCCAGGACCCCGTCTCACTTGGGCCTCTCCCCTCCCTTCCCTGGGCTTCCATAAATACCCAGCGAGCAACTATCATGTGCCAGGCAGAGGCACACCCCATCCTGGTGCTCAGTGGCTCACAGCCCAGTGGGAACACAGGCATGTAAACAGCAGGTTAATGATCAGGATATGACACAGGCTGTGGCAGAAGAGCATTGAGATTGCTCAGAGGTAGAATCGCTTAATGGCAGGGGATTAACAGATGAGTGGAGTTTGGCTAGTGTGGAGGAACGGAAGAGTGTCCCAGGCAGAGGGAACAGCAAATGCAAAGTTCCTTACAA
>NW_012106252.1:1675728-1676269 GCF_000951045.1 Mandrillus leucophaeus
AGGAGAGCAAGGTGGGCCCTCCCCAACCCTCCTGAGGCCTGAAGCCCACCCTTGCGTCACCCTCTATCCTCCACAGCTTCGGGCTGCTGCCCCTTTCTCCTTTTAGATGAGATATAGGGGCAGATGTGCATGCTTCATCATGCGACTGAATTGGTCAGAATTATTATTTTGAGTATAAGGGAAAAAAATCACTCATCCTCATGCAGCCACTATTGTCATTTCGATATGCTCCGTTAAGAGCTGTTCTGTGGGCAGACTACAGATGTGTGCACATTCTTGTCACTGTCTCTTATACACATCTAGATGTGTATAAGAGACAGATATGCTCCGTTAAGAGCTGTTCTGTGGGCAGACTACAGATGTGTGCACATTCTTGTCATCATAACAATCTGCAACATTGCATCTGTTTTCTGCCTGCTTTTTTTTTTTTTTTTTGAGACAGGGTCTCACTCTGTCACCCAGGCTGGAGTGCAGTGGTGTAATCAGGGCTCACTGCAACCTTGACTTCCTGGGCTCAGATGATCCTCCCACCTCGGCCTCC
>NW_012106252.1:1676559-1682344 GCF_000951045.1 Mandrillus leucophaeus
ATCCATCTGCCTTGGCCTCCCAAAGTGCTGGGATTACAGGCGTGAGCCACCGCACCGGGCCCCCGACTAATTTTTTGTAGAGGTGAGATTTCTCCATATTGCCCAGGCTGGTCTCAAACTCCTGGGTTCAAGTGATCTGTCTGCCTTGGCCTCCCAAAGTGTGAGGATTACAGGTGTGAGCCACTGTGTCTGGCCTGCATGATGTTTAAGAAAATTTTTTTTTTGCTCTATTGTCCTCAAAACTACCCTCTAATAATGACAGATTGCCTTTCCTTTCCCCTTTCCTTTTCCTTTTCCTTTCCCTTTTCCTCTCTTCCTCTCTTCCTTCCTTCCCATTTCTTCCTTTTCTTTCTTTTTTGAGATAGGGTCTCACTGTGTTACCCAGGCTAGAGTGCAGTGGCATGATCCTAGCTCACTGCAACCTCAAAATCCTGAACTCAAGCATTCCTCCCACCTTAGCCTTCCTGATAACTAGGACTACAGGAACGTACCACTGTGCTAATTAGCACCTGGGCTAAGTTTTAAATTTTTTGTGGGGATGGGGTCTTGCTCTGTTGCCCAGGCTACCCTCAAGGAATCCTCCTGTCTCAGCCTCCGAAATAGTGGGATTAAAGTCATGAGCCACCATACCCAGCCTACAGATAGCATTTCATTAAGTGGAGACCTTAGGCTTTATTCTGAGGGAGGGTATTTAGATTGCTTCTATTCCACCTTTATAAACAATGCTGTCTAACGAATTAACGAATGTCTTTGGGCATATAGCCTTTGTCAAAGAGTGGAAAAAATTCTCATTGATTTTTAACACTTCTAGGCTTTTACCCAAATGGCCAGACTGATTTCCAGAAGGATTGGACTAATTTCCAGTGCCATAACTGGTAATGGGTGTGCATATAGTTTTGTCACATCCTTGTCAGCACTGGGTATTATCCTTTTTTTCAAAATTTTGGCTTACATAACAGTCATGAAACTATTGGGGTGGGCTGGGTGTGGTGGCTCACACCTGTAATCCCAGCACTTTGGGAGGCCGAGGCAGGTGAATTGCCTGAGGTCAGGAGTTTGAAACCAGCCTGGCCAACATAGTGAAACCCCATCCCCACCAAAAATACAGAAATTAGCCGGGCGTGGTGGCACATGCCTGTAATCCCAGCCACTTGGGAGGCTGAGGCATGAGAATTGCTTGAACCCAGGAGGCGAAGGTTGCAGTGAGCTGAGATCGTGCCACTGCTCTCCAGCCTGGGTGACACAGCGAGACTCTATCTCAAAAAAACAAACAAACAAAAAACTACTGGGGTGTTTGACTGGGTGTGGTGGCTCACACCTGTAATCCCAGCACTTTGGGAGGCTGAGGTGTGAGGATCATTTGAGGCCAGGAGTTCAAGACCAGCCTGGGCAGCACAGCGAGACCCCCATCTTTATAAAAAGAAAAAAATACATTAAAAGAAAAAAACGAACTATTTGTGCGTTCGCTGAAGCTCAGTAATGACAGCTCTGTCTCCTGCCCTGCTTCTCCTTGTTCCTGTCATATTTCCCGTCCTTCTCACACTCATTCCCTCTTCACCTACAGCTGATTATCCTGGCCAATAGTGGGCCCCAGGCCCTCGTGCAGATCATGCGTAACTACAGTTACGAGAAGCTGCTCTGGACCACCAGTCGTGTGCTCAAGGTGCTGTCCGTGTGTCCCAGCAATAAGCCTGCCATTGTGGAGGCTGGTGAGTATGATGGCCTTGAGGGCGGCTGGGATGGGGGCTCTGCCCAGCTGCCAAGCTCAGTCAGCCATGCTGCCCGTGGCTGATGGCACCCCTATCCCTGCCCCAGGTGGGATGCAGGCCCTGGGCAAGCACCTGACCAGCAACAGCCCCCGCCTGGTGCAGAACTGCCTGTGGACCCTGCGCAACCTCTCGGACGTGGCCACAAAGCAGGTGAGGGAGGTATCTGGGCTTGGGGTTGACCTCTTCAGCTGCCCCGTCCAGCCTCCTGTCTGGGCATCTGACCTTAGGTACTGTGGGAGGACTGGGGGCTCTAAATCTCTCTTCCTTGTGGCTGAGGCTGGAAATGCCTTGAAGACCTTCATCTCTTTTTTTTTGGTTTTTGACAGAGTCTCGCTCGCTACCCAGGCTGGAGTGCAGTGGTGCAATCTCCGCTCACTGCAAGATCCGCCTCCTGGGCTCAAGCGATTCTCCTGCCTCACCCTCCCGAGTAGTTGGGACTACAGGAGTGTGCCACCATGTCTGGCTAATTTTTGTATTTTTAGTAGAGACAGGGGTTCACCATTTTGGTCAGGCTGGTCTCGAACTCCTGACCTCAGGTGATCCACCCGCCTTGGCCTCCCAAAGTGCTGGGATTACAGGCGTGAGCCGCCGCGTCCAGCAAAAGAATAGTTTTGACCTGGGCCCTGGGCTGGGGCAATAGTTTACCAAGAGATAGACCCCCATGACTAAAAATACAATTTAAGGAAAAATGCAGCTCCAGGGCAAGTGCCCTGTGCCTCCTTTCAACAACCATTCCTCAGGCCTCCCCCAGCAGTATGCTGTTTATCAAGTGCCCACCCTCTGCTGGCCCTCTGCGTGGCATTTGTGGACATTAGCTCGTTCAGCCTGGGGTTAGAGTGTGGGACCCTGTGGGTTAGATGAAGACACTGAGGCTGGGGGAGGTAATGGCCATGGTCAGAGGTAGTAAATGGCAGAACTGGAATTTGAACTCAGGACTGTCCGTCCCCAAAGCTGGAGTTTTTCTGTCCCACCACAAGGCCTACGTGTCTCCCTGGGAGAAGTGAGACGTCTGAGTTAGTGATTTTACTGGAAGTGGATTTGGCTCAGGGCCCCGGGGTGGTGGGGCAGCCGTGAAGGCCCAGAAAGGTGACACATGAGTAGGTGTGGCTCAGCTGGGCCACTGAAACATGTGGTCCCCTCAACAATTGCCTCCTGGTCTCAAGGCCTCCCTTGGACACCCTACTTTGGCCTGAGGAGGGTTCTGCCTAGGTCTGAGGCCCCCAGGGAAAGGCTGATGGGTTGGAGGGAAGAGACATGGGGCTTAGAGTCAGGCCTGGGTTCAGATCCAGCCACTGGCTGTGTGTCTGTGGGCAAGTTCCTCAACTTCTCTGAGCCTCATTGCCTCATTTGCACCACAAGATAATAACACCCTCTCACAGGGTGTGGCAGGTCATGGGGATGAAAGTTCCCGGGCACACACAGGCATGGCTGACCCCTTTAGGTTATCCTGCTCCCCTCAGACATATTCGAGAAGGCTCCCTGGAGTTGGCTGCTCCCTGACTCCCCCATCTCTTCCTTTCCCTCCAGGAGGGCCTGGAGAGTGTGCTGAAGATTCTGGTGAACCAGTTAAGCGTGGATGATGTCAACGTCCTCACCTGTGCCACGGGTACACTCTCCAACCTGACTTGCAACAACAGCAAGAACAAGACGCTGGTGACACAGAACAGCGGTGTGGAGGCTCTCATCCATGCCATCCTGCGTGCTGGTGACAAGGACGACATCACAGAGCCTGCCGTCTGCGCCCTGCGCCACCTCACTAGCCGCCACCCTGAGGCCGAGATGGCCCAGAACTCTGTGCGTCTCAACTATGGCATCCCGGCCATTGTGAAGCTGCTCAACCAGCCCAACCAGTGGCCACTGGTCAAGGTACTGCTGTTAGGCGAGGGGTAGGAGCTCCCTGCAGCAGGCTTAGGTGCTGTATTGGTATAGGCAAAGCTGCTGTAGCAAAGAAGCCCTAAATACAGTGGCTTGAATAAGACAGAAGTTTATTTCTCTCTCGTGTAATAGTTTAGACCTCAACAATGGCTCTGCTCTCCAGATTCTTTCTATCTTCTAGCTCCACCAGCCCCTAGGGCAGAGCTCAGAGTTCACAATGCACATGAGTACCCCGGGCGGTTTCACTGAACTGCAGGTTCCACGGTGGCTCATGCCTGTAATTCCAACACTTTGGGAGGCCAAGGTAGGAGGATTGCTTGAGGCCAGGAATTTGAAACCAGCCTGGACAACATAGCAAGACTTGTCTCGACAACAACAGCAAAAATTAGCCGGGTGTGGTGGTGCATACCTGTAGTCCCAGCTACTGGGGAGGAGAGGCTGAGGTGGGAGGATCGCTTGAGCACAGGAATTGGAGGTTACAGTGAGCTATGACTGCATCAGTGCACTTCAGCCTGGGTGACAGAGCAAGAACCCATGTCTTAAAAGAAAAGAAAAACAGGAGGCTGGGTGCAGATGCAGACATCTGTAGTTCTAGCACTTTGGGAGGCAGAGGCGGAGGCGGACGTGGAAGGATCACTTGAGGCCAGGAGTTTGAGACCAGCCTGGGTAACATATTGAGACACCCATCTCTTACAAAAAATTTGAAAAACAAAAAAAAACAAACAAATAAGCAATCTAAAACACACACACACACACACACACACGGACACACACTGCAGGTCCTAATTCAGCAGGCCTGCTGCGGAGGGCCTGCGATTCCATATGTCTTTTTTTTTATTGTTTTGAGACAATGTCTTTCTCTCTTGCCCAGGCTGGAGTGCAGTGGTACAATCTTGGCTCACTGCAACCTCTATCTCCCAGGTTCAAGCGATTCTCCTGCCTTGGCCTCCTGAGTAGTTGAGATTATAGGTGCACGCCACCATGTCTGGATAATTTTTGTATTTTTAGTAGATTTTGCCATGTTGCTCAGAATGGTCTCAAACTCCTGAACTCAAGCAATCCACCAGCCTCGGCCTCCCAAAGTGCGGGGATTACAGGTGTAAGACACCGGACCCGGACAATTCTGTATTTCTTTTCTCTTTTTTTTTTTTTTGAGACGGAGTTTTGGTCTCGTTTCCCAGGCTGGAGTGCAATAGCACAATCTCGGCTCACCGCAACCTCCGCCTCCCGGGTTCAAGCAATTCTCCTGCATCAGCCTCCCAAGTAGCTGGGTCTACAGGCATGTGCCACCATGCCCAGCTAATTTTGTATTTTTTAGTTGAGACAGGATTTCTCTATGTTGGTTGGGCTGGTCTCGAACTCCTGACTTCAGGTGATCCACGCACCTCGGCCTTCCAAAGTGCTAGGATTACAGGCGTGAGCCACCGTGCCCGGCCCAATTCTGTATTTCTAACAAGCTCGCAGGCGCTGCTACTGGTCCATGGAGCACATTTCTTATGCCACTGGGTGTAGACGAGAGAGTTGTCCTCACATGAATGAGTGGACTGTATCATCCCCACAGATGTGTTCTAGCCCTGAGAACTGGGAAGGGCTAGCGGCCACCAGAAAGTGGCAGGCATCACTCCTGCTCACACCCCAGAACTTGGTCATTCGGCCACATCAAGGTGCAAGGAGGTTAGGAAATGTGATCACCAGCCAGATGGCCGTGTGTCCTGCTGAAAATCAGGAGAGCCCCTACAGAGACACAGGGCAGGGAGGATTCTGGGGGATGCTTAGCCTCTCCCATAGGGAGTTGGGCGTGTGAAGGGGTGGGGTCTTCTTCTTAAGGCTACCTGGGTGGAAGAGAGATGTGTGTCACTTCCCTGTCAGGCAGGGAAAGTGAGAGTGGGCCAAGGGCTGGGCAGGCCCAAGGGACAGTTATGGAGGAAGGCATGTGTATGTGTGTGTATCCATATGTAGAGACAAGGAAGGCAGCCAAAGGCAAGGTGGCATCTGGTGCCAGAGAGTGAGGAAGCTACCATAGATGAGGGTCTTGTCAACAGGCACAGGAGCCAGCTGGCAGGGACATCCGCTAGCTACATTTAAGACAATTTAAGGCCGGGCGCAGTGGCTCAAGCCTGTAATCCCAGCACTTTGGGAGG
>NW_012106252.1:1682610-1690387 GCF_000951045.1 Mandrillus leucophaeus
AAAAAAAAAAAAAAAAAAAGACAATTTAATAGTACAGACAAGCCAGGTGCAGTGGCTCACGCCTGTAATCCTAGCACTCTGGGAGGCCGAGGCGGGAGGATTACCTGATGTCAGGAGTTTGAGACCAGCCTGGCCAACATAGTAAGTCCCCGCCTCCACAAACAATAGAAAAATTAGCTGGCCATGGTGGCCTGTGCCTGTAATCTCAGCTACTCGGAAGACCAAGGCAGAAGAATTACTTTGAACCCAGAAGGCAGAGGTTGCAGTCAGCTGAGATCTCTCCATTGCACTCCATCCAGCCTGGGTGACAGAGACTCCGTCTTGGAAAACAAAAACAAAAAACATGGCCAGGCGCTGTGGCTCACGCCTGTAACCCCCACACTTTGGGAGGCAGAGGCGGGTGTATCACGAGGTCAGGAGATAGAGACCATCCTGGCTAACATGGTGAAACCCCGTCTCTACTAAAAAAATACAAAAAAATTAGCCGGGCGTGGTGGTGGGCGCCTGTGGTCCCAGCTACTCAGGAGGCTGAAGTAGGAGAATGGTGTAAACCGGGGAGGCGGAGCTTGCAGTGAGCCAAGATCACGCCACTATACTCCAGCCTGGGTGACAGAGTGAGACTCTGTCTCAAAAAGAAAAAAAAAAAAAAACAGTGCAGATAAGAATGACTCTAAATGATTCTATACATTGAATTATTTTATTACTATTATTTTTGAGATGGAGTCTCGCTCTGTTGCCCAGGCTGGAGTGCAGTGGCACGATCTCAGCTCACTGCAATCTCCGCCTCCCAGGTTCAAGCAATTTCCAGCTAATTTCTGTATTTTTAGTAGTTTCACCATATTGGCCAGGCTGGTCTTGAACTCCTGACCTACAGTGATCTGCCTGCCTTGGCCTCCCAAAGTGCTGGGATTACAGGTGTGAGCCACTGCTCCCGGCCTATACATTGAATTTAAAAAAAGAAAATCCATGTTTAGAAAAAAAAATGTCAGTGTGAGCCCTCCTTGAAGCTTGGTCCCTGCTGCAAACCTGAGGTGGGGCTTTGCATCCTAACCCAGCAGCTAAGTGGCAAGTGACCTTGGCAAGTCATTTGCCGTGTGCTCACTTCCCATCTCATGTGATTTTCATCCCTGCCGTCCTGGCATCTTGTTTTGAGGATGAAATGGATGACACCTTGAGAGGCTCTGGGAGGCCAGAGTGGCTCCTGTGGGTCAAGGACCCCGGGGAGGAAATCTCAGGACACCTCCTTCCAGAGCTGCCCTGCTGGGGATTCCTGACAATGTGAACACCACCCAAGCAGGAGGCTTCGGGGCCACCTAGAGCAAAGACTTCCTGAGATTCGGGCTTGGGGAACGATCAGAAAAGCAAGCAAAGCCATGATGTCTGTGGGGGGTGGTTAAGAGAGAGGGGACAGGGTGAGGGTCTGGGCATGGGGCTGGCAGGATGTTCTGGAATGGGGTGTCATTTTAGCAAAGGCTGTTAGAATTAGCCATGAGCAGCCGGGCACAGTAGCTCACGCTTGTAATCCCAGCACTTTGGGAGGCCGAGGCGGGTGGATCACCTGAGGTCAGGAGTTTGAGACCAGCCTGACCAACATGGCGAAACCCCGTCTCTACTAAAAATACAAAAAATTAGCTGGGTGTGGTGGTGGGCTTCTGTAATCACAGCTACTCAGGAGGCTGAGGCGGGAGAATCACTTGAACCCAGGAGGTGGAGGTTGCAATGAGGTGAGATTGCATCACTGCACTCCAGCCTGGGTAACAAGAGTGAAACTCTGTCTCAAAAAAAAAAAAAAAAAAAAAAAAAAAAGAAAAGGATTAGCCATGAGCAACCCCAGATCCTGTGGATTAAGTGACATGGCTGGGATGGTCTCCTTCTCTGGCTATCTTCTAGTGTGCCTGTGTCTGGCCTCGGGGACAGAAGAGGTGAAGGAGGGAGGGGATACCTGAAGCTGGGAAACTGGGATCCTTCAGATGTCCAAGAAGTGCCCCTGATCGCTGCCCCTTTTTTTTTGCCAGGCAACCATTGGCTTGATCAGGAATCTGGCCCTGTGCCCAGCCAACCATGCCCCACTGCAGGAGGCAGCGGTCATCCCCCGCCTCGTCCAACTGCTGGTCAAGGCCCACCAGGATGCCCAGCGCCACGTAGCTGCAGGCACACAGCAGCCCTACACGGTATGTGAGCTGGTGGTGCCTGTGACAACCTTCCTGGGGGGCAGGTGTCCTCTGTGGGTGTGTGTGTGAATGCAGAGGTCAGTTGCAACTGATGCCAATTCCAAGAGCCTGTGAAGTTCATTCGGCTGACAGCACCTGTCCCATGCCCCCTGCCTCCTCTCTCGCAGGATGGTGTGAGGATGGAGGAGATTGTGGAGGGCTGCACCGGAGCCCTGCACATCCTCGCCCGGGACCCCATGAACCGCATGGAGATCTTCCGGCTCAACACCATCCCTCTGTTTGTGCAGGTGAGTCTGGGGCAGGTGTGCAGGAGAGGTGCCCCCACCACTGCTTAGAGGGCAAGGTTAGGAGTCCCAGATTTTGGGGGCCTGGACCAGGCATCAAGAGGTCTTTGGAGGAGTTTGGAGGAAAGTGGCCACACCAGATTGACTGCTTAGCAACCCCCTGCACAGGCATGGCTTTCTAAGCTTCAAAGCAAGGAAAGAGATCACAAATGGAAAAAACAAAAACAAAAACAACTTGAGATTCAACCACATAAACATGAAAACCATCTATTTCAGAAAGAACCTTAAAAAAGCATTAAAAAAAAAAAAATCAGCAAACTGGGAGAATATGTGCAAGTACCATAACAGACAAGAGTTTAACATCTTTCATGTCAGTGACTTCTTTAACACTAGATTCCAATGGTTAGATGAGGCAGAGTCACAGGTAATTTCAAGGTAGTTCATGAACAACGCTCAGCCCAGTTTAAAGCAGTAACACTTACTCCCCAGTGATGGCCCGTTTTCCACTATGGAATTGCTACAGGGTGGAGGTGGGCAGGGCTGTGGGGTGTGTTGTCCGGCCTGCCTCACCCCTTCCGACCTCTCCCCTGCTTCCCATGTCCCCTCTCCCCAGCTCCTGTACTCATCGGTGGAGAACATCCAGCGTGTGGCTGCCGGGGTGCTGTGTGAGCTGGCCCAGGACAAGGAGGCGGCCGACGCCATTGATGCAGAGGGGGCCTCGGCCCCACTCATGGAGTTGCTGCACTCCCGCAACGAGGGCACTGGTGAGCTGGGAGAGGGCAGCTGGGTCCCACTCCCCCAGGCATGATGGAGGCTGGCAGACGTTTAACCTGGCTTTTCCTCTCCTCTCTGCTCAGCCACCTACGCTGCTGCTGTCCTGTTCCGCATCTCTGAGGACAAGAACCCAGACTACCGGAAGCGTGTGTCCGTGGAGCTCACCAACTCCCTCTTCAAGCATGACCCGGCTGCCTGGGAGGCTGTGAGTATCCTAGGCTGGACCGCAGTAGTTGGTTGCACAAGTTGTGCACTGCCCAAGGGCAACTTGACTTTTGGGAGTCTCCTACTACTGTCAACTTTATAGATTTTTATTTTGTAATTGGATCATTTATAACAATTCCTAGCAGATGGAAGCAGTAGGTTGAACCATATGTCCACACAATGCCAATTTTTATTTTGCCCAAATGAGTATACGGTGTTTGAGGTGGTCTTTTCCAGGGTGGAGCAGGTGGTCTTTTCCAGGGTGGAGCAGTGCCCTGCACCCATTCGTGAGTCCTCTGCCTCCTACCCTCCTCCCATGAGCTGCTCTAATCTAGCAGGAGTTCCTGCTCCATGAATGGGGAACCCTCCTCCCTGGGGAGTACTGAGGACACGAGTACATCAGGGCACTGGGTGACCCCATGTCATCATCCTGTATTCCTCCAAGGCCTCTTTGCTTTTCTCTGGCCCCCTCTTTTATTTATTTATTTATTTATTTTTATTTTTTTTTGAGACGGAGTCTTGGTCTGTCGCCAGGCTGGAGTGCAGTGGCGTGATCTTGGCTCACTGCAACCTCTGCCTCCTGGTTTCAAGCAATTCTCCTGCCTTAGCCTCCTGAGTAACTGGAACTACAGGCACATGCTACCACACTCAGCTAATTTTTGTATTTTTAGTAGAGATGGGGTTTCCCCATGTTGGCTAGGATGATCTCAATCTCCTGACCTTGTAATCTGCCCACCTTGGCCTCCCAAAGTGCTGGGATTACAGGTGTGAGCCACTGTACCCGGGCTATTTTTTATTTTTTTCGAGACGGAGTCTCGCTCTGTGGCCCAGGCTGGAGTGCAGTGGCGCAGTCTCGGCTCACTGCATCCTCTGTCTCCCCATTCAAGCAATTCTCCTGCCTCAGCCTCCCAAGTAGCTGGGATTACAGGTGTGCACCACCACGCACAGCTATTTTTTTGTATTTTTAGTAGAGACGGGGTTTCACCACGTTGGCCAGGCTGGTCCGAAACTCCTGACCTCAAGTGATCCGCCTGCCTCCACCTCCCAGATTGCTGGGATTACAGGCGTGAGCCACCACATCCGGCCCAGCCCCTTCTTTTAGAAGCATCTCTCCCTGCCTCCCAGCTGATATCCAGCTTGGAGCCTGCATTTTCTTTTTTTTTTTTTTTTGAGACGGAGTCTCGCTTTGCCGCCCAGGCTGGAGTGCAGTGGCCAGATCTCAGCTCACTGCAAGCTTTGCCTCCCGAGTTCACGCCATTCTCCTGCCTCAGCCTCCCGAGTAGCTGGGACTACAGGCGCCCGCCACCTCACCCGGCTAGTTTTTTGTATTTTTTTTAGTAGAGATGGGGTTTCACCGTGTTAGCCAGGATGGTCTCGATCTCCTGACCTCGTGATCCGCCCGCCTCGGCCTCCCAAAGTGCTGGGATTACAGGCTTGAGCCACCGCGCCCGGCCGGAGCCTGCATTTTCAAACCTCTCCTCCATGTTTCTCTCTCCTTTTTCAGGCCCAGAGCATGATTCCCATCAATGAGCCCTACGGAGATGGTAAGTGTGTGCCAGGCTCTTCAGGACCCTGGAGATCCTGGGTGGCTGTGTGGGTGTGTGTGAGGGGGCAATATTATGTCTCTGGGGCCAGAGGACCAGTGGCAACTGCTCTGTGGCATCCACATGTACCCCAGTCTAGATGCCCTGGTGTGGGGTCTGGGGAGGGGGTCAGGCCCACCAGGGGTGGGCATGGGTAGAGGAGGCAGCTGAAGGCTGTGCAGACTGCTCCCTGAAGGGTGGCTTGCAGACCCTAGGACCGACACCCACCCACTTTTCGTCCCCAGACATGGATGCCACCTACCGCCCCATGTACTCCAGCGATGTGCCCCTTGACCCGCTGGAGATGCACATGGACATGGACGGAGACTACCCCATCGACACCTACAGCGACGGCCTCAGGCCCCCATACCCCACTGCAGACCACATGCTGGCCTAGGCGGCCTGGCCCCAGTACGGCCCCCTCTTTGCAGGCTTTTCCCTCCTCTCTAGAACCTACTTCTGTTGGAGGCCCTCCCATCTCCCCGCTGAAACCTGTGCTTCTTTTTTGGGGGGACCCTTTGCTGCTGAGCTTCCCCAAGCACGGCGTGCCCTGGCCTGCCTTCTTCTTGTGTCCTTGGTAGGGGTGGGGAGTCCTGTTCCTGCTGGCCTCTTCTGGGGGTGGTGGGCAGGTGACACGGAGTGGCATGAGTTTCTGTGGATGCAGGTCCACTGAGCCCCTTACCCTTATCTGTCCCCACTCCCCCAACAGGTGCGGTTCCTCATCTGAGAGGCTCTCCGTGCAGGCGATGGGGCAAGACAGAAAAGTGCCTGAGCTGGGGAAGCCGGGGCGTGACTTCCTGCTGTACCCCGTGCCTCCAGAGGTCCTCCGTAGGGTCTTTCTTGGGATAGTGTTCTGCTCCTGCTTTTCTGTCCTGGGCATGGGTCCAGGGCCTAACACCCCCTCCCCGCCCCTGTGGCCCTGGCCACTAAAGCTTCAGACTCAAGCACCCTTTCTGTTTCCCCCCAGCAACCCCCACAAACCCCCAGCCTCCCTGTCTCCAGCTGCCTGGGCCTGGAAGGGCTTTGGTTCCTTCTCTGGGTCTGATTTTCTCACTGAACTCCACTGACCAGCTGCCCTAAGCCCCCAGGGTCTCCAGGGCCCAGGTTCAAGACCCAGGCCCCCGAAATCCAAAGCTTCTCTTGAAAAGTTCAGGGACCGTCCAGGGGAGATGGGGAGGAGATATGGAGTGAGTCACCTGCTCCAGGAGACGCCGACTTCTCTCTCCAGGATGCTTAGTTGGCTTTGCCCACCCCTCACTCCCCGGGGAGCTCTGGGGACAGCTCCCTCACACCCCTGTCCCACCCACACAGCTGCCCTAGCTGACCCTGAGAAGTGCTCTTGGCTGACCCCTCTGGTGTGTGGTGAGGGGCTTTCTCTTCCCCTTCCTGTTTCAGACCCCCCCATCTCCCGCACGTGGTGTGGGGGACTGGGGGAGGTCCCAGCAGAGTGTTTTATTATTATCGCTTTATGTTTTTGGTTATTGGTTTTTTTGTATAGACCAAAGCAAAGAAAATAAAAATAACACAGATGCGTTGGAGGCTGTTTAGGGGAGTGGGGTGGGAAAGTCGAGGGGCTTCCCTCGTGGCCTGGCGCCCTCCTTGGCTGGGTCCTGCGGGTTCTCAGGGCCTCCTTGCATGTGGAATGAACTAGAAGAGGCGAGCTGGGGAGCCAGGAGTGTTGGAGGAGCTGAAGTGGATTTAACCCGATATGTGCTTGTAGGGCGAGGACGGGGGAAGAGGTGAATGGGGGTGAGTCCCTCACTTCCGGAGGCCAGGCCTTGTTTCTCTCTCAAACAGGCAAGCTCCTGGCTGGCTCTCCTCCCGTCCAGCCTTAAAGTGAATATGGCAGATGTCCCTGTGCTTAACGCTCCCTGAGGCTTATGGCCTGGAGTCCAGACCCCTTGTTGGTCGACTGTGGGCCCACCCCAGCTCCTGCCCACCTCCCCTCTGTCTTCCCTCCACCACCTACTCTGCCCTCAGCCATGCCCGGGACAGCCAGCAGCCCCCTCCTGTTCTTTGTCCATGCTGTTCCCGCTGTCTGGGTGCCTCCACTGTTCACCTGCTGGGATCGGCTCGGACCTGACTCCAGGAACACCTGCGCCATGACCTCCACCCCCAGCAGGGATGAGCAGGTGCCCCTCCTGCTGTGCTCCACGATGCCCCGTGCACAACTGTCATTTCACCCATCACGTTGGTCTGTCCTTCAGCTCATGTGACAGTTCCCCCACCCACAACCCCAAATTCTCCTTTTTGAGGGGGTGCTGGTTACAATGCACCCGGCAAACCTGAGAACCTGCAGCGCCTGTGCACCTGCCCAGGGCCCGATGCCTTCTTTCTATGCCCGCCTGGAGCTCAGGGCAGTGGAGGGAGGCCATGGCCTCATTCACAGAGGATTGGTGGGACGTGGGGCTGGGGCTGGAGACAGGGAGGTGCTTCCAATTAGGGGCTGGCTGTAAGGTCCAGACACGAGGGAATGAGACACAGCTGAGCTCTGCCGACTAGAGCCGGGGGAGTAGGGAGGGGACAGAGATTTCAGAACTCCAGAGGATCCGAAAATCTTTTAACGATGCCCTCGCTCTTTTTTTTTTTTTTTTGAGACTGAGTTTCACTCTTATCTCCCAGGCTGGAGTGCAATGGCACAATCGCGGCTCACTAGAACCTCCGCCTCTTGGGTTCAAGTGATTCTCCTGCCTCAGGCTCCCCAATAGCTGGGACTACAGGCACGCATCACCACGCCCGGCTAATTTTTGTATTTTTAGTA
>NW_012106252.1:1691252-1693120 GCF_000951045.1 Mandrillus leucophaeus
TTTTTTTTTTTTTTTTTTGACAGAGTTTCACTCTTGTTGCCCAGGCTGGAGTGTAGTGGCGTGATCTCGGCCCACTGTGACCTCTGCCTCCCGGGTTCAAGAGATCCTCCTGCTTCAGCCTCCTGAGTAGCTAGGATTACAGGCATGCACCACCATGCCTGGTTAGTTTTAAATTTTTAGTAGAGACGGGGTTTCTCCATATTGATCAGACTGGTCTCAAACTCCCAACCCCAGGTGATCGGCCTGCCAAAGTGCTGGGATTACAGGCGTGAGCCACTGTGCCTGGCCAGGCCAGTTAATTTCAATGCAATGAGTTGGCCACTTCAGTTTTCATGGAAGAGCTAACTGAGCCTTGCAACCTTGAGAAAGTCAGTTCGCTTCTCTGAACGTCAGTTTCCTCACCTGTAAAATGAGGATGATGCCTTCTCCATGTACCTACTGTGAGGATGAAATGAGAAAGTACAGGGATTCCAGGTAGGCAGAAGGGGGGAAAGGTTTTGCCTTTTTGATGTTCGGAAGGGACATCCACCCTGGGGACTTATCTGGACCTTGGCCTGAGCTATGTCACATGCCCATCCTTTGCTGCAAAGAGAGTGGGAAATGGAGACTATTTTAGCTGCACACAGTATCTCCTCAGTAAGAATCAGGGGTTTTTATTTGTTTGTTTTATTTTTAAGAGACAGGGTCTTGCTCTGTTGCCCAGGCTGGAGTGCAATGGCATGATCACAGCTCACTGCAGCCTTGAACTCCTGGGTTCAAGTGATCCTCCTGCCTCAACCTCATGTGTAATTGGGATTACAGACTACAGGTACACACCACAATGCCTGGCTAATTTTTTTTTTTTTTTGTAAATGATTTGTAAAGATGGAGTCTGGCTATGTTGGCCAGACTGGCCTTGAACTCGTGGTCTCTAGCAATCCTTCCACCTTGGCCTTCTAAGGTTCTGGGATTCCAGATGTGAGCCACTGCACCTGGCATAAAACTCAGGGTTCTGACACTAGGAAAGAAAAAGATGGATAAGGCATTGGGTACATCACCACAGGGGTCTGCCACAGCTAGGAACAAGTCTCCCCAGACTAACTTTGCCTCTTTTTCAGTAGGCTTGGTCAGGGAGGTGGCAGGAGAGCTCTGGGTGTCTGGGTTTCAGCAAGACTAGAGGGGAAATGCAGGCTTCGGTGATGTGAGCGGGCTTGGTGGAGCAGCCATCCCCAGGGAGTAGCAGACGTAGCCCTGTCCATCTGGAGAAAGCTCTCCATCTGCCATCTGCCAAGGCCAACATTTCTATGCCAGAATCTACAATACCAGTGGAGACAGAGATAGAACTATCAAAAAGGCAGGTACCACACTGAATGACAAGTATTAAAACAAGTCTTAAAAATAATTTATCAGCTGTGAAACTCAAACTGCTCTTAAAAATTGTGTTAATCCAGGTGTGGCAGCACAGCCCTATAGTTCCAGCTACTGAGGAGGCTGAGGTGAGAGGATCACTTGAGCCCAAGAATTTGAGACCGGCCTGGGACACATAGTGAGATCTGGCCTCCTAGTGTTTATTTATTTTCTTATTTCCATACTTACTGGGAGGTGAGAATAGCGATCACTGTTTATCAGCATGGAGACAGTGACACATATGGGAAAAAAATAAAAAGTTTATTTTGGCATTTGCACTATAAAGTCACTGGTGGTTACCCTGGGTAACCACAGAGTTACAGGTGATTTAAAATGTTTTTGCTGTGACCGGGCGCAGTGGCTCACGCCTGTAATCCCAGTGCTTTGGGAAGCCAAGGCAGGTGGATCACGAGATCAGGAGTTAAAGACCAGCCTGGCCAAGATGGTGAAACCCCATCTCTCCTTAAAAAAAAAAAAAAAAA
>NW_012106252.1:1695175-1699696 GCF_000951045.1 Mandrillus leucophaeus
GTGTTAGCCAGGATGGTCTCAATCTCCTGACCTCGTGATCTGCCCGTCTCGGCCTCCCAAAGTGCTGGGATTACAGGCGTGAGCCACCGCACCCGGCCTGCCTGGCTAATTTTTGTATTTTTTAGTAGAGACGGGGTTTTGCCATGTTGGCCAGGCTGGTCTCAAATTCCTGACCTCATGATCCGCCCGCCTCGGCCTCCCAAAGTTCTGGGATTACAGGTGTGAGCCACTGCGCCTGGCCAGGAGTTTTCTTTTAAAAGTTTATTTTATTTTATTATTATTATTTTTTGAGACAGGGTCTTGCTCTATTGCCCAGGCCAGAGTGCAGTGGTAGGATTTCAGCTCACTGCAACCTCCGCCTCCCAAGTTCTAGTGGTTCTTGTGCCCCAGTCTCCCAATTAGCTGGGATTACAGGCATGTGCCACCACCCCTGGCTAATTTTTGTATTTTTAGTAGAGACAGGGTTTCACCATGTTGGCCAGGCTGGTCTTGAATGCTCGACCTCAAGTGATCTGCCTGCCTCTGACTTCCAAAGTGCTGGAATAACAGGCATGAGCCACCGTGCCCAGCCAGAATAGTGTTTTTAGATACCTAACATAAAATACATACTATTGAAAAGAAAATATATTTATTGAAATGTAGTTATCAAAGCAATTAAAAATGTGTGATATAGTAATATATGAGGGTCTTTTTTTTTGAGACAGAGTCTCGCTCTGTCACCCAGGCTGGAGTGCAGTGGCACGATCTTGGCTCACTGCAAACTCTGACTCCTGGGTTCACCCCATTCTCCTGCCTCAGCCTCCCAAGTAGCTGGGACTACAGGTTCCCGCCACCACGCCTGACTAATTTTTTTTTTTTGTATTTTTAGTAGAGATGGGGTTTCACTGTGTTAGTCAGGATGGTCTCAATCTCCTGACCTCATGATCCGCCTGCCTCGGCCTCCCAAAGTGCTGGGATTACAGGCGTGAACCACCGCACCCGGCCATGAGGGTCTTTGCTAATACACTAAATTATAAGACCTAACAGTGGGCTCGTAAGTACTATTATGTGGAAGCAAATCCAGTAACCATAGGCAGTCCCAGGGTACGGGAGAGGGAGAGTCGCCTAGCTCTTTCTCTGAACTGGGAGGCCATGGACAGCACATGGCCTGCTGGTAAGACAAGCCTTTGTGATCTTCCCTCCCCGATACTTCCTGGCTGTGTGGCCTTGGATAAGTTGCTTGACCTCTCTGGGCTTCTGTTTTTCATCTATAACATAGTAATATTTTTTTCCTTCCAGTGATGATAAAATGAAATATATCCAAAATATGGCACCTATTCAGGTCTCAGTGAATGTGTATTTATTCCTCTCTCTCTGTCCCCAACCCCACAAATTGTCCCTGGAAGGGCTTAGAGCCTGGAAATGGACACAGGGATGAGGGGGAGTTGCTGACTCTGGGGACAGAGGTCAGGGAGCGAAGGGCTCCTTGGTGTTATCCCTGAGCCTGGAGGTAGCTCAGGGAGGCCAAAGGGCCAGAGAATATCCTTCCAGGCTCACCATCACCTGGCATTGCCTGTCCAGCAGGCTGGGCGCGGCTGATGGCCCTGCCCTCCTCACAGTGGGTGCTGTGGTCCCCCGACTCCCAGTTGCTTCCCGCAGAGCCTCCCAGGTCAGGGTACTGCTGACCTGCTGGATCCAGCTCCCTATCAGGCCAGCCCAGGCCGCCTGCTCTGGTCCCTGGGGAAAGGAGCGGGGCTGGGCTGAGGGCTCTAGGGAAGAAGTGGGCACCTGGCTGTGCCGAGGGCCACTCCCTGGGGATCTGTGGCTCACGTCCTGGCCAGGCTCCACCCTCTCCCACAGGTGCCCCTGGAGGGTTCCTGGTGGGGCTCACCTGCGCCAGGGGATGTGGAGCCCTGGTTTGGGAGTCCAGAGTCCTAGGATCTCACCCTGACCAGAAGTCACTTCCCCAGGGCGATTACCACTCCCGCTGTCCATACCCAGAGAATCCACTGATGTGTTCATTCAACAAGTATTTATTGGATGCCTCATTAGAGTCCTGAGAATACAAAAGTGAGCCAAACAGATACTGCTCTCATTGTTACTAAATAGATCATCTTGTCAATGACATCATCTTACCCTGTGAACGGGCAGAGTTGGGAGAGAATGCCAGGGGAGGGGAGGACACAGAGAGGCCCCATTTGGCACAGGGGACCTAACACAGGTGAGCCCCACCAGGGAGGGCTTCTCAGAGGAGGAGTCAGACATCAGAACCAAGAGCAAGAGTGAGCCTGTGTGGGAGGTGGGGCTTTCCTCCAGGATGGGAGCCCCCAGATGGGGAAGAACTTTGGAGTGGGGGTCAGTACTCTCCACCTGAGGTCCCGGCCACCTCAGCCCCTTGCCCTCGCCCCCGGCACTTGCTCTCTGTCCTCTCTCTCCTTGCCTCTCTCCCTTTCGGTCCTGGCCAGCAGCGGGGCCATGGAAGACAGCAGGCAGAGGGCTCAGGGCCCCAGCTGCCCTCAGCACCTTGTTACCTCTTTGCTCCAGGCCAGAGGGGCTCAGTGGCGCAGGAATTGGGCTGCGCTCTTTAAGAAGAGGAGAAAAGTTAAAGGGAGTCAGGCATGCTGGCTCACGCCTGTAATCCCAGCACTTTGGGAGGCCGAGACTAGGTAGATCACTTGAGGTCAGGAGTTTGAGACCAGCCTGAGCAAAATGGTGAAACCCTGTCTCTACTAAAAATACAAAAAAAATGGCCAGGCGCGGTGGCTCACGCCTGTAATCCCAGCACTTTGGGAGGCCAAGGAGGGTGGATCATGAGGTCAAGAGATTGAGACCATTCTGGCCAACACGGTGAAACCACGTCTCTACTAAAAATACAAAAATTAGATGGGCGTGGTGGCGGGCACCTGTAGTCCCAGCTACTCGGGAGGCTGAAGCAGGAGAATCGCTTGAACCTAGGAGGTGGAGGCTGCAGTGAGCCGAGATCATGCCACTGAACTCCAGCCTGGGCGACAGAGTGAGACTCCCTCTCAAAAAAACAAAAAGAACAGTTAAAGGGGAACCCCTGGGGATGTGGAGGGGCTTGGGCCCTCAAGCCCCCCATTCTCTGCTGATGTGAGGAGGGACTGTGCCTGGGTGCTGCAGGGGGGTGAGGGCTATGGCAGCCATTGCCTGGTTCTGGAGGGGAAGGCCTGGATCAGAGACCACTGCAGGAGATCGGGGAGGGCCCCCACAAGGCCTGTAGGAGATAGCAGGACTGCGGCAGGGGTGAGGAGGTCTCCTCTGTCCCTAGTTCAGGGTGCCTGTCCACCCTGCTCCCCTGCAAAAAGTAACCCTGGTGCCTGCCCCCACCCAGGTCCCTGGCACCGACCTTTAGGGGCTCTTTCTATGACCTACCCTGTTCCAGGTGATTTTTTCCAGGGTCAGGCCAGGGGAGGGGTCAAGAGGAGGGGCCTGAACCACCTGTATGCTGCCCAGGGCTGGGCACTGGAGTGAATGTGCCCAAGTTCAGGGGGATGTGCACAATTAGATGGTGGGTGGTCTGACTTTGCAGCCTGGCGTCTTCTGCACCCTCCCGTCCTCTTTTGGGTCCAGGAGGGTCCGTGGGTACACACTGGGAGGGAGGGCAGGAGGCCGAGGGTCTCTGCTGTGTCTGATTTCTCCCCCAGACCAGAAGCAGGAAAGGGAGGGGGCAGTGGACAGAGGAAAACCACTTGAGAGGCCTGGATCAGAGACCGCCCCGGGTCTCCTGGACAGCCCTAGGCCGTGCAAAGGGTAGCCAGGCCAAAATGCTTACTTCCAGAATGACGGGGCCCTGAGCCCTGGTTTCTCCATCTGTAAAATGGAGTCACCGTCCCTACTGCACCTGCTGTGGGGCGACTGAGCCTGTAGGTGAGGAAGCCACGTGGGGAGGTATGCGGGCTGGCACTGCCCTCTGGTGGCCGTAGCCAGAGTTGCTGGCTGCCAGTGCACTGACCTAGGGGGTGTGGTCAGCTGGGGGAGCTTTCAGGGTCTCCCAATTTCATCTCTGTCTTCTCCATCCCACTGCCTTCTTCCCCCTCAAACTCTCAAGGGGGTTCCCAGGGCTTCTTCCTCATGGACCAGAAACAATTTAATTCAGCAGGAGTGTAATAGACTTCTTCTGTATGCCCTGTTCTGTGCTTGGTGGTTGGGGCTGCAGAGATGTCCAAGGCACAGAGAGACACGCCAGGAAGCTGGGCTGTGGGAGGACCACTCAGCAGAGCCTACGGAGCTGCAGTCTCATGGAAGCCTGGGCTGTGCTGATGCCACCTCCTCATGTTCTTCAATCTCACTGTCGCAGCAAACCCTGGGGTTGTGTCTCCTTCAAGCTTTCTGCTGACAAAGAAACCACAGAAAACATGCAGACTTTGGGCTGGGCGCGGTGGCTCACGCCTGTAATCCCAGCACTTCGGGAGACCAAGGTGGGGCGGATCACCTGAAGTCGGGAGTTCGAGACCAGCCTGACCAACATGGAGAAACCCTGTCTCTACTAAAAATACAAAATTAGCTGGGTGTGGTGGTGCA
>NW_012106252.1:1700452-1706641 GCF_000951045.1 Mandrillus leucophaeus
TGCAATGGCGAAATTTTGGCTCACTGCAACCTCTGCCTCCCAGGTTCAAGCGATTCTCCTGCCTCAGCCTCCCAAGTACCTGGGATTACAGGCACCCACCACCATGCTCAGCTAGCTTTTTGTATTTTTAGTAGAGACGGAGTTTCACTATGTTGGCCAGGCTGGTATCGAACTCCTGACCTCAGGCAACCCACCCGCCTAGGCTTCCCAAAGTGCTAGGATTACAGGTGTAAGCCACTGTGCCTGGCCCCGCAAGACCGCTCTTGCCAAGGGTCTTGCCATGACCCGGGTTTGCCAAGCCGAGTCTCTATCCTCAGTCTTTGACCAGCAGCACCACCCAACACTGGTGGCCACTCTCCACGTGAAACATTTTCTTTACTTTCTAGGACCCAACTTTCCTGGTTTTCCTCTACTTCACTGCCCCACTCATCCCAGTCTTCTTTTTGATGCCTCCTCCTCCTCTTTCTGCCCTCTGAATCCTAGGGGGGTTTATCCTGGGCGCTCTTATCTGTCTTCGCTCAGTCTCTTGGGGAATCTCACCCAGTCTCAGCCTTAAATGGCCATCAAAGAGCAATGACTCCTACATTTAAATCTCCAGTCCGGACTCTCCTCTACACTCAGGATTATACATCTAATTGTCTACCCAACATTTCCAGTAGGATACTTTAAAATGTTTTTAATTTTATTTATTTATTTATTTATTTATTTATTTATTTATTTATTTATTTTGAGGGGGGAGTCTTGCTCTGTAGCCCCAGCTGGAGTGCATTGGCACGATCTCGGTTCACTGCAACCTCTACCTCCCAGGTTCAAGCAATTCTCCTGCTTCAGGCTCTTGAGTAGCTGGGACTACAGGCGCACGCCATCATGCCCGGCTAATTTTTGTATTTTTAGTAAAGACAGGGTTTCGCCATGTGGCTAGGCTTGTCTGGAACTCCTGACCTCAGGTGATCCGCCTGCCCCGGCCTCCCAAAGTGCTGGGATTACAGGCGTGAGCCACTGCGCCTGGGTACAGGGATACTTTTAAGCGGCGTCTCCCAAGGAGAACAGGGGTTCGCCAGGATGGCAAGAGGAGGGCAAAGCGAATTAGGGTTGGAGGTGAAGAACTAGTTAATCCAATCAAATGGAAGATGTCGAGAGGCGCGAGCACTGGGGTGTGAGCGCAAGGGTCAGGGTTGCAGAGCCGGGCGGGGCAGCACGTTGGAAGCGCACTGGAGCTTGGAATATCTCTCCCAGTCAACCGGGAAAGACGCAGCGCTGCCCTAATGCACTGGCCACCCCAGACCGTATGTACAACGTTGGGTTGGCAGCTTCTACACCAGGGAAGCACCTGAAACCCTGGCGCGGGAGCAGGGGAGGGACCGCCCCCAGCCGGGGTCCCGCGAGTCCGGGGGCAGCCGCGGCTTTGGGCAGAACCATTCTCCGGAGATGGAGAGGGGAGAAGAAGTCTTTCGCTCCCATCCCAACTCGGAGCCATCCGGAACCTGCACTCGCCCTTCTTGCCCTCCTTTTCTTACTGTGCTCTATTCCGTCACCACTAGCTCCTCTCCCGCGCGGCTCTGAGTCCCGCTTGCCACTAGTTGCTTCTCGGCAGCCCCCACCCCTACGCGTGGTCCGGCCCGGCGGCTGGCGCAGGTTATAAAGGTCCCGCCGCTACAGCTGACAGCGGACTCAAGATGCGTCCGAAGGTGTCCGGGAGGGGTTGCGCTGGGAGCCGGCCGGGACCCGGACCCGGACCCGGACTCGGACCCGGACCCGGGGACCCAGCAGCACTCACCTGTGCACCCTCGCCCTCAGCCAGTCCCGCTCTGGAGCCCTCTGCGCAGCCGCAGGCACGGGGCACTGGACAGAGAGCAGGATCCCGAGCTGCCTCTGGATCCCAAGTCCTCTCGGAAGCCGGCACTGGAGCTCGCCCGGCCTCCGAGGCTGGAGTCAAGGCAGGAGCCCGGCGCCCGTCTGCATTCTCGGCCATCCAAGGGGATGTCCGGTCTGTGCCCAACAATTCGGACGCGCCGTGGGCCCGCTTGGTATTCCAAGGGCCGTTTGGTTCCCGGGCCACTGGCCTGGGGACTGGAAAGGCAGTGGGCATCTGGAAGACACCAGCCGCCTACTTTGGCCGGCGACCCGGGGTGTCCGGCCCTGAGCGCGCCGCCTTTATTCGGGAGCTGGAGGAAGGTAAACCGGGCCCCCGGGGTCCTGGACGGCGTGGGGACTGGGGTACTTCCAGGGAGGAAGTGGCCCCATCGGGTCCAGGCGCCCCGCCCCCTCTGGCATTCAGTGTCACTCGTCCACCACCCCCGCGATGTCACTGCGGCATCTGTCTGGTCACCCCTTCCCCATCTCCTCCTCCGCTTTTGTCCCCTGGTTTGTGCCCGTGAGTCAGGTCCTGGGGCCTGCGCGCTAGTCCACCCGCCTCCACGCGCCTCTTGCTGCAGCAGATCTGCCCCTCCTCAGCGCCCCTCTCCCGGATCTACCGCAGTGCCAGGAGAGGGGCGGGGGGCTGCGGGAGGGCGCTGCCCGCGCTGGCCGACCGGGCTTGCGTGCGATGGAGGGGCGGGTGCGCGGAGGGGGGTGTTCTGCCCACTTTTTGGTTGCGGGTATGGGGGCAAGGTCGCGCTCTTCTCCCCGCCCCTTCTCTCCTTCTATCCTCCTGCGGGTCGGGGGAGATCCCTGGATTGGGCCTAGAGGCTCGAGTGTCCCCTAATCTGGTGAAGTCTTTCTCCTGTCCTCTGCACACGCAACAGGTGCAGGGTAAGTGGCTGCGTCTGTTTGACCCAGGAGACTCCATTGCACTGCCTTCTGGGTAGGGGGTGATGAGCCAGTCTGAGGCTATACTTCCTCTGGCTGGCTCCATTCTCCGAGGCGCCAGGGACCCAGGTGTCTGGAGAGCCCAGTTTCTGAGCCTGGAGGACTGTGACTCACTCACTTCAGGCTTCTCCAGGGGTTTTAAAAAAAAAAAAAGCCGGGCGCATGGTCTCACGCCTGTAATCCCAGCCAGCACTTTGGGAGGACGAGGGGGGCGGATCATGAGGTCAGGAGTTCGAGACCAACCTGGCCAACATAGTGAAACCCTGTCTCTACTAAAAATACAAAAATAAACTGGGCGTGGTGGCTGGGGTTATACACACCCGCCACGAGGCAGAAGAGGAACAAGAAAGCGGGCGTGTATAACCCCAGGTACTCGGGAGGCTGAAGCAGGAGAATTGCTTGAATCTGGGAGGCAGAGGTTGCAATGAGCCGAGATCACGCCATTGCACTCCAACCTGGGGGGTAAGAGCGAGACTTTGTCTCATAAAAACAAAACAAAACAAAAAACCCAAAACCCAGTCCACTTGGCCCTGGGAGCAGGGAAAGGAGTGTTGAGTGCCGAGGGGTAAGGGAAGGATGTTGGGGGCAGGAGGGAAGCCCATTCTTCTCTCCTGATGATGCTTGTTGGAGAACTGAGTATAGGATGGGAAACAGCTGGTTGCTGGTAGCATCTGCTCCTTTTTGCTGACCTGGCTGGGCCTTTTCTCCCCACCTGCCTCCTCCTGCAGCACTGTGTCCTAACCTACATCCGCCAGTCAAAAAGATTACCCAGGAAGACGTCAAAGTGATGTTATATTTGCTGCAGGAGGTGTGTACTGCCTTCCTGATTCAGGCAGGCCCTTATTCTAATTCTGTCCTGTAGGGGTGGGGGTCTTGTTTATTTCCTGATTGGTAGTCTTTCTGGGGGCCCAGGTAAGGGTCCTTATGGAAGACAGGTCGATGTGGGATGTTCAGGCTGGAAGAGCTCTCAGAGCCAATCTGGTCTGATCTTCTTTTTCCATGAGGGGAAACTGAGTCAGGTTCCACAGTGGGTTAATGGCAGACTCTGGTCTAGTACCCTAGTGAACTAGGGGATAGGGAGGGTTCTCTTAGGGGCCTAGCCTCCCTCTGACCCCTGTGTCCGCCTCCCACCAGCTTCTCCCACCTGTCTGGGAGATCCCAGACACCGGGAGAGCATTACCTATGGGTGATGGTCCTTCTGCAGAGAGAGGGACCTGAACACTGCAGCTCGAATCGGCCAGTCCCTGGTGCAACAGAACAGTGTTTTGATGGAGGAGAACAGCAAGCCCTGCTGGGCTCAGCCAAGGAGGAGGTAACTGGGTGGGGAGGAGAGGATAGGGGGCCAGTCTACACCCACCTCATGCCAGGACCCTCTCCTGCCCCTACCCACTCCCAGCCCATGGCTCCTCTCTCTTCCTGCCAGATTTTACACCTCAGACACCAGGTGAACTTGCGGGATGACCTCCTCCAGCTCTACTCAGATTCGGATGAGAAGGAAGAGGAGGAGGCAGAGGAAGACCAGCAGCATGCTCATCCCTGTGATGCCCCCAAGCTGTGAGTTCCTGCCTTTGCACCTGCGAGTCGTTTCTCTGAGCCTCAATTTCCTCATTTGTTAAGAGGGACACAGGTGATGTGCTTGCCAGCAGGGTTGCTGGAACTAGTTGAGAACACCGCTCTTAGCCCTGGTGGGGAGGGCCTGGGTGGGCTGGGAACTGGGAAGCCCCACTCTCTGCACCCTGACTCCCATTCCTCCTTCCGCCAGGATTTCACGGAGGCATTGCTGCACCAGCACCACTGCCCACAGCTGGAAGCCTTGCAGGAGAAGCTGAGGCTGCTGGAAGAGGAGAATCATCAGCTGAGAGAAGAGGTGAGAATGGGGGCGGAGGGCGTGCCCGATAGCAGGGGGTGTTGACTTCCCTGTCCCTTCCTCTCTCCCTCCCTCCAGGCCTCTCAACTTGACACCCTTGAGGATGAGGAACAGATGCTCATTCTGCAATGTGTGGAGCAGTTTTGTACGTAATGTTGTCACTCGGGGTGGGGGGCTGTCCCAAGGAGCAGAGAAAAGAACTCAAGATGCGGAGTATGGAGATCCAAGTTCAAGTCCTAGATCTAGCACTCCTAGCTGTGTGAACTTGGACACATTCCTTGACCTCTCTGAACCTTTGTCTTTAGAATGGGGATTAATTGTCTCAGCCTCACTGATCTCTCCAGGGTTTATGAAGATTAAGAGTGTCAGCAGCTGAGGAGGTACTTTGTGCAAACTATAAAGAGCTCTACAGAAGCTGTGGGTCTCAGGCCAGGCGCGGTGGCTCATGCCTGTAATCCCAATCCTTTGGGAGGCTGAGACAGGCGGATCACTTGAGGTCAGGAGTTTCAGACCAGCCTGGCCAACATGGAGAAACCATGTCTCTACTAAAAATACAAAAATTAGCCAGACATGGTGGCACAGCCTGTAGTCCCAGCTCCTTGGGAGGCTGAGGTGGAAGAATTGCTTAAACCTGGGAGGCAGAGTTTGCAGTGAGCCTAGATCGTGCCACTGCACTCCAGCCTGGGCAACATAGCAAGACTCTATCTCAAAAAAATAAAGTGATGGGTCTTCTTCAAGCCTGTCTCCTCTTATTTGGGGCAGGGAAGAGGGAGCCATGAGCTGCCAGAGACCAGGCACCCAGGGCTGGGACAGTTCAGAGTCATGCATGAGGCAGCGGCTGTGCCTGGCATTGTCCTAGATGCTGTGTGCTTATGAAGATGAGGAGCAGTGTTTGTGCCTGAGGAGTTCAAGTGAACGCCTCAGCTGGTGAGATGCAGACGCAAAGTGGCAACAGCTGAACTCCTGCTGTTCCCTTTACCCCAGACCTGACCTTCCTTCCTACTGGGTTCTGCAGCTCCCTGAATGGCCCCACTGGTCCCCAGGCTGCTAGAGTAGGAACCAGTCCCCAAACTCTGTTGCTTTTACTGTGGGGAAAAGAAAGAGATCAGCCTGTTACTGTGTCTATATAGAAAGAAGTAGACATAAGAGACTCCATGTTGTTCTGTATTTGAGATGCTGTTAATCTGTGACCCTACCCCCAACCTTGTCCTTGCAAGAGACATGTGCTGTGGTAACTCAAAGTTTAATGGATTTTGGGCGTGCAGGGTGTGTTTTTGTTCCCAGAAAAGCTAGGTATTGTCCAACGTTTATCCCCATGTGATAGGATGAAACAATGCTGCTAAAAGGTTTATCTCTAGGCACAGGATTTTCCTTTAAACTTATTCATGTCACAGAGATCCTTGTTCTTATGTCTTACTGCTGATTTCCTCCCTAAAAACGATCCTATTGTCCTGCCACTCCCTGATCTTTAAGATGGTAAAGATAATTATCTATAAATACTAAGGGAACTCAGA
>NW_012106252.1:1706721-1711373 GCF_000951045.1 Mandrillus leucophaeus
ACGAGAAACACCCACAGGTGTGGAGGGGCAGGCCACCGTTTCATTTTACCTCCTGGGAATGGCTTAAGTCTTTTTCCCCCTCCCCTCTCTGGCTGCCTCTAGTCCAGGATACCTCTTAACTGGTCACACTGCCTCTACTTGAACTCTACCAGGAACTTCTGCACACAGCCTCAAAGAGTTTTTCTAAAACCAACCTGGCCAGGTGCAGAGGCTCCCACCTGTGGTCCCAGCTACTCAGGAGTCTGAGGTGGGAGGATTGCTTGAGCCCGGGAGTTCTGGGCTGTAGTACACTATGCCAATGGGGGGTCAGTATGGTCCAGGGAGTGGAGTACCACTAGATTGCCTGAGGAGGGGTAAACTGGCTCAGGTCAGAAACAGAGCAGGTCAAAACTCCCATGCTGATCAGTAATAAGATCGTGCCCATGAATAGCCACTGCACTCCAACCCCAGCGTGGGCAACCTGGCAAGACCTCATTTCTTTCTATTTCTTTTTTTTTGAGATGGAGCGCAGTGGTGCAATCTTGGCTCACTGCATCCCCCACCTCCCGGGTTCAAGCGATTCTCCTGCCTCAGCCTTCTGAGTAGCTGGGACTACTGGTGTGTGCCACCATGCCTGGCAAATTTTCTTTTTTTTTTTGAGACGGAGTCTCACTGTCGCCCAGGCTAGAGTACAATGGCATGATCTCGGCTCACTGCAACCTCTGCCTCCCAGGTACAAGCACTTCTCCTGCCTCAGCCTCCCAAGTAGCTGGGATTACAGGCGTGTGCCACCAGGCCGGGCTAATTTTTTGTATTTTTTAGTAGAGACGCGGTTTCACCATGTTGGCCAGGCTGGTCTCAAGCTCCTGACCTCAGATGATCTGCCCGCCTCAGCCTCCCAAAGTGCTGGGATTACAGGCATGAGCCACTGTGCCCAGCCTGAGGTTCTTTTTTTTTTTTTTGAGACGAGTCTCGTTCACTCTGTCACCTGGACTGGAGTGCAGTGGCAAGATCTCGGCTCACTGCAACCTCTGTCTCCTCGGTTCAAGCGATTCTCCTGCCTCAGCCTCCCAAGTAGTTCGGACTACAGGCATGAGCCCGGCTAATTTTTTTTTTTTTTTTTTAGACTGAGTCTTGCTTTGTCGCCCAGGTTGGCACGATCTCAGCTTACTACAACCTCCGCCTCCTGGGTTCAAGCAATTCTCCTGCCTCAGCCTCCTGAATAGCTGGGACTACAGGTGCCCACCACCACGCCCAGCTAATTTTTGTATTTTTAGTAGAGATGGGATTTCACCATGTTGGCCAGGCTGGTCTCGAACTCCTGACCTTGTGATCCTCCTGCCTCGGCCTCTCAAAGTGCTAGGATTACAGGCGTGAGCCACTGTGCCTGGCCAAGCCCAGCTAATTTTTGTATTTTTAGTAGAGACAGGGTTTCACCATGTTGGCTAGGCTGGTCTTGAACTCCTGGCCTCAGGTGATCTGCCCACCTTGGCCTCCCAAAGTGCTGGGATTACAGGCGTGAGCCACTGCTCATGGCCACTGCCTAAGCACCACCGAGCCTGAGGAACTGCAGTTTCGGCTTCCATTGTCTTATAATGAAGGTCCTTTTCTCTTTGAAGGAAGTATGAGATGCCCACAGGGGACACATCCAGCCTAAGGTAAGCCTGCCAGGGGCTCCCCCATCACCTGTCCTCAGCTTTCAGCAGCCAGACAGCCACCTGCCTCTGTTTCTGCCACCCTGCAACACCGAAGAAGGCCCTGCTGTCTTGGCTGGCTGAGCTGGGTACTGTTCTGGGAAGGAGCTGCCCCCCTTTTCCTTCAAATCTTGCCCCCTGGGTGGCTGTTTGATTCCACGCAGCTCTGAGTGGGGACTGACCAGGGGCTGAGAGGTGAACAGGCACTGGCCTAGGAGCTGGGAACCCTGGGACTAAGGCCCAGCGTGGTCCCTTTCCTGACTGTGTGTCCTCGGGCAAGTCATTTGACCTGAGTCTGTCTAGAATGGATTTGTTCCTGTGGCAAGTAGCTGTGGGTTGGGCTATGAAGGTTAAATCATGCAGGAGGGAGGCAGAAGGGGGTGTTAGTCCTGCTGGTGTCTTCCGTGCAGGGTCAGGGACATAAAGGAAGGTGGGGCCTATGCAGTGTTGGTGACCATTCTTCCTCTCTCCCACAAGGGGGATGGGCTGGGTGTTTGAAGCCTCGGAGCTGGTACCCAGCTCCCCTCTCCCCTGGCTGGGACAGAACGGGGAGGAACCATCAGGATCTGTGTGCAGACAGGGGTGGGGGTGGGCCTGGGGGGTTGGACTTTCAAAAGATGTCGCTATCTCCCACCCAGGTATGATTTTTGCAACAGTGAGGATGGAGAGCAGGTGCAGGGGTTTGAGGCTGAGGAAGGGTTGATGCTGGCAGCAGATATTATGCCGGGGGAAGATTTCACGCCTGCAGAGAAGTTGGTGCCCGAGGAGGAGCTGGGGACTGCCGAAAAGGTGCTGGCTGAGGAAGGGGTGATGAAAGAGGCAGAGCTGGTGTTGGAGGAGACTGAGGGCTGGGAGGAGGTGGAACCGGAGCTGGATGAGGCAACGCGGATGAACATGGTGACGTCAGCCCTGGAGGCCAGTGGCTTGGGCCCTTCACACCTGGACATGAAATATGTCCTCCAGCAGCAGGCCAACTGGCAGGATGCCCATTACAGGCGGCAGCTGAGGCGGAAGATGTTCCAGAAAGGTTGAGTGCCCCCACGGGGACCTCCCTGCCACCAGCCGGACAAGCTGCAGATCCTCGTGCCGATGAAAAGAGAGGGTGGATAAACTCCCCGAGTGCTCACCTACCCCAGCCTGGCCCTACCCGGAGTGCTGATTTGCATGGACTTTGCATATCGTTTGCATAGGCATATCCGATCCCCTTCAGTGGGAACTGTAGAGCCAGTGCTCATTTATGTGGCATTTGCTTAGGATTTCAGATCTCTATCCACTTTTCTCCTGGGGGCTGGGCTGGGGGTCAGGACTGGGATTGTGCCCCCACACTGCACCTCAGCTTCCCATCTCCGCCTGCCTGCTTCTCCTGCCCCCTACCCCTGCCTCCTCTGTCCCCCAGGCTCTCCAACCCTGCAGCAGTGGCAGCAGCAGTCAAAATAAGCACGGGGGTGGGATTGTGGAGCTGCCCAGGGGCTGACCCAGGCTGGAGGACAGGCCCAGCTACCGTCCCAGGGCCTGGGAGGAAGAGGGGCCTTCTGGGGCTGCCCAGGCTACGGGGACAAAGGCCTCCACCAGCAAGGGCCACAGTTGGACCAGTCCCCTGGGTGAGTCGGAAGGTGGGCTAGGGCCTCCTGCAGGGTTGGGAGGTGGAACAGGGTCTCCTCTCCCCAGCTAGAAACCCCAAAGTCTGGGAGCTGCACCTGCTGAGTGCAGGCCTTGTGAGCCCTGCCTCTTTAAGGAGTCGTGGGACATGAAAGATGACCTCGTGACACTCATGCACAGCAGCCATTGCACATGCGTCAGCTCCCATCAGCCTCACTCCCTGTGGCAGGCGATGTGTCCCCATTGGTTAGGTGAGGAGGGTGAGGTTCAGAGAACTAAGGACACTTGTTCGGGGCCACATGGTGAGGGGTAGATCTGAGCCTGTCCTCTCCACTCCTGTGCTGTAGCACCTTCACTGGCCCATCCCTCCCCTCTAGTACTGTCCTGGTACCCGCTCCGGCCTGTCCCCATTCTCATGGCCCTTGGTCACTGCAGGGTGGAATAGCACTAGCCTCAGCAGGCCTGTCATGTCAACTTGTGCAGGTTATAAACTGAACCATGACCTTTATGGCACATGCAGGGGACATCCTGCATAATTATCAATGGCAACTTTCTGTGTCTTTGATACAGTTGTCCAGACCCCTGCCCACCGCCCAGGCTGGGCCTATGGTCTTCAATGCCCTGGTTCACATCCACCTGCTTCTCTTCCAGGCTTTGCTGTTCCCCAGCAGCCTGCAGAGGCCGCACAGACAGCTTGAGGCCCCTCCTTCTGCCTGGCCAAGCCCACACCCCCAGACCCTCCTTCCCATCCTCTGAAATGGGACCCTGTGTCTGTCACCAGCCCACCCTCTGTGTTCATGAACCTGGGCTGGAGTCTGGGGACCCGGGCCTCCACCCTCTTCAGGGACAGGCGGTAGGAACCCCGGCTGTCACTCTGTAGCTGGTACAAAAGCTGTGGCTGCCAGGCTTGGGTCACATGGCAGCCCAGGGGAGGCCCACTGGCTACCAGGCCCAGCCCTGAGTAGGGAATGGCCCAGCTTCCACGGGTAGGGAGTTGTGAGGCCCCTCACGCCTTGATGCCCAGGCTAGCGGTGGCCACCCCAGTTCTTGTTGACTTGAGGGACCTGGCCATCTTCCCCGTTCTTCATCCTTCTCGGTCCCTACTTACTGTTTGTAACCACAAGTGTCTCTATGTGTGGGTGGGTGAGGGCCCCTCTGCCCAGTGGTGTGTCTCCTCTCCCTCCCTCCCCTCCCTCTTCTGCCAGTGGCCTGGGGGTGTCCAGGCTCCCACCCATGGCCCAGCCCCTCTCCCCTCCCTGTTGATTCCCCCCTCCCTGCCCCTGGCTTCCTCTTCCATGTCCCACCCTCTCCCACACCTTTGTTCCTCAATAGCTGGGGGCTGGGACTCAGGCCTCCTGCGGGTGCCTGCCCGGCTCCACG
>NW_012106252.1:1713678-1714366 GCF_000951045.1 Mandrillus leucophaeus
CTGTAATCCTAAGACTTTGGGAGGCTGAGGTGGGCGGATCTCCTGAGGTCGGGAGTTTGAGACCAGCCTGACTAATATGGAGAAACTGTCTCTACAAAATTAGCTGGATGTGGTGGCACATATCCCTGTAATCCCAGCTACTTGGGAGCCTGAGGCAGGAGAATCGCTTGAACCCAGGAGGCGAAGGTTGTGGTGAGCAGAGATTGCACCATTGCACTCCAGCTTGGGCAACAAGAGTGAAACTCTGTTTCAAGGAAAAAAATATATAAATATATAAATATAAATTTGGTATATATATATATACATACCAGAGTTATCCCACCCCTCGAGTGGGGGAGTTAGAGTATTTATCCTCTAACTGTCATCTGACACTGAGAGATGCTTCTGGAGGTATTTAACTGCCCTGCACTTGGTCCTGAAGGAAACTAGAATATGTTACCTCCAAATATGCCACTTTGGCATAAGGACTATTTTGAACTGAAGGAAATTGAGAAGAAGCAGATACAAGAAAAGCTCCCTGCCCTCCTATTTGCATAAAAACAGGACATACATTTTCAATAGTGTCCATCAACCAGGAAGGATAAAAGTTAAATCTCCAGGCTGGGCACAGTGGCTCATGCCTGTAATCCTAAGACTTTGGGAGGCTGAGGTGGGCGGATCTCCTGAGGTCGGGAGTTTGAGACCAGCC
>NW_012106252.1:1714720-1715515 GCF_000951045.1 Mandrillus leucophaeus
TTCCTCTTCCATGTCCCACCCTCTCCCACACCTTTGTTCCTCAATAGCTGGGGGCTGGGACTCAGGCCTCCTGCGGGTGCCTGCCCGGCTCCACGCGGCGCCTCTCAGCCTCCTATTGCTTGTCAGCCTGTGCGCAAGCGGTGCAGGAAATAAAGGATCTGTGCGCTCCTGGCCCAGCCTCCAGCCGTCTCTAGGGAGTGTGTGTGTGCACGTGTATGTGTGTAGGCATGTGCGTGTACACTTGGCAGGGGAAGTTGTGGAGAAGGGGTGGATGCTGATATTGAAGAATGTGCCAAGGACTCATTAAATATGCCGTTTAATCATAGCAGCAGCTCCTGCAGGGCAGTGGGTGGTAAGTGTCTGTCAGATGGAGAAACTCAGGCCAGAGTAGGTTAAGTGATGCTCTCACCAGCAGATCATGGCTGGTGTAGAGCTGGGATTTGAGCTCATGTTTCCCTGATCCTTTCACCCCAGAGACTCTGACTCAGTGTCCTGGCTGTGAAAGATAGGATGGAAGTGAGTCACCCACTGTCTTAGGGTGAAGTCCCCAGAGCAGATCTGGAACAGGGTTTAGGAACAAGTATAGTCGCCCTCCATGTCCTCGGGCTCTGCGTCTGTGGACTCAACCAACCACAGATAGAAAATATTTGGGGGAGGCTGGGTGCCGTGGCTCACGCTTGTGTTCCTAGCACTTTGGGAGGCTGAGGTGGGTGGATCACTTGAGGTCAGGAGTTTGAGACCAGCCTGGCCAACACGGTGAAACCCCGTCTCCACTAAAAATACAAAAATTAGCTG
>NW_012106252.1:1717485-1721013 GCF_000951045.1 Mandrillus leucophaeus
AAGAGTGAAACCCCATCTCAAAAAAAAAAAAAAAAGGGTTAAATCTCTGGAGACAACTTTACTTTTTTGGTTTCCATAATTTGGACTTATGTTATTGATACTCAATGAATAAAATGTTGATTTTTGATGCATTACAATACACTTTTTGATAGTAGTTGCACAATGTTGATCGTTTTATTTACTAAATACTGCAACCTCCAAATTGCCTTTTTTTTTTTTTTTTTTTTTTTTTTTGACAGAGTCTTGCCCTGTTGCCCAGGCTGGAGTGCAATGGCATGATCTCAGCTCACTGCAACCTCTGCCTCCCGGGCCAAATTGCCAATTTTTACATGGTATTTCTGGCAATGGTGGTGGCTCCTCTCTCTGAATACATAAAATGGTCCATTCAATCCATGGTTTCATATTCCTTTGTTATTCTGTCTACTGCTTTAAAATACATTCAGGCTGGGTGCGGCGGCTCACACCTAGAATCCCAGCACTTTGGGAGGCTGAGGCGGTTGGATCACCTGAGGTCAGGAGGTTGAGACCAGCCTGGCCAACATGGTGAAACCCCATCTCTACTAAAAATTACAAAAATTAGCCTGGCGTGGTGCTGCCCGCCTATAATCCCAGCTACTTGGGAGGCTGAGGCAGGAGAATCGCTTGAACCTGGGAGGTGGAGATTGCAGTGAGCTGAGATGGCACTACTGCACTCCAGCCTGGGTGACAGAGCAAGACTATCTCAAAAAAATAAAATACATTCAAATAAAATATAAGTTACTTGCAGTGAGTGCACACATACAACAGCGAGGAGGGCTGAGAACATAATTAACCAATACTTTTGTGTTCAGAGAATAGTCTGAAACCGTGGGACTGAAGCTTGCTCCTACGGACTTTCTCAAAGTATCCTTGGTGGACATAAGGTTACCCTCACTCAACGCAACGACACATCTTCTGCTGTGGTGGGAGGATACAGAATGACAATTTCATTTACATAGAATGTTTTCCTTCTGTAAATGTCTGGAACAAGTCAGAGACAACTTTAGACCCTTTTCAGCCTGGAGTGGCATCAGCGCAATCTCCATAACAAACTTGACCCACTAGCCTTTATCCACCACTCGTTTTCCATATAGCTGCTTTCCCATTCACAGTTAGCCACTCCTGGAAGTCCAACCTAGGCTGGATCTTGGGGGTCCAAACCTCAGCCCTCTTCTGGGACACGCAGTAGGAACCCCAGCCCTCGTTCTGCAGCTGGCTCAAGAGCTGTGACTGCCAGGCCTGGGTCACCGGTGGCCCAGGGAGTGGGAGAAGCCAGGGGGAGGCCCATTGGCTACCAGACCCAGCCCTGAGTGGGGACAGGCTCAGCTCCCATGGGTAGAAAGCTGTTTCCCACACACAGCCACCCTTGGAACTCTAAAAGTTGCTGTCCTTTATCTTGCCTGTGAATGTATTGTTCTTTGTTGAAGATGCTCTGTGAGCCTGAATTCTCCCATCCGAGTACTAACCAGGCCTGACCGTGCTTAGTTTCCGAGATCAGATGAGATTGGGCGCGTTCAGGGTGGTGTGGCTGCAGACACCGTGAGCCTGAATTCTAAGCTACCTCTCTGAGTTATTCATCTCTGGGTACTCCGTGTGTTGAATGTGTGATACACATGTTAATAAACTTGCTTGCTTTTCTCTTGTAATCTGTATTTTATTACAGAGCCCCAGCCATGGACCTAAGATGGGTACAGAAAACCTTTTCCCTCTTTTTTTGTTTTTGAGACA
Source organism: Mandrillus leucophaeus (assembly GCF_000951045.1). Classification (NCBI taxonomy): domain Eukaryota; kingdom Metazoa; phylum Chordata; class Mammalia; order Primates; family Cercopithecidae; genus Mandrillus; species Mandrillus leucophaeus. The sequence goes on from NW_012106252.1 coordinate 1,719,232, forward strand.
GAGTCTTGCTGTCTCCCAGGCTGGAGTGCAGTGGCGCCATCTCGGCTCACTGCAAGCTCCGCCTCCTGGGTTCACGCCATTCTCCTGCCTCAGCCTCCCGAGTAGCTAGGACTACAGGTGCCCACCACCACGCCCGGCTAATTTTTTTTTGTATTTTTTAGTAGAGATGGGGTTTCACCGTGTTAGCCAGGACGGTCTCGATCTCCAGACCTTGTGATCTGCCCGCCTTGGCCTCCGGAAGTGCTGGGATTACAGGCGTGAGCCACCGGGCCTAGCCCACTTTCCCTCTCTTACAGCCCTGAGGTAATGCTGTCAACAGGCACAAGAACAATGATGGAATGGGGTGAGACACCAGCAATGCCTGCACCCGCCACTCATGAACAATTATTTACAAATATTTATTGGGTTCCTACTATTCTTGCCACGGGGGATACAGAAGGGAGGGGGGACTTGTCACACTCCCAGTTTCCTGTTTCGCCAGAGAGGCAGACAATAAACTGGCAAACAAAACAACTACAGATTGTGAAATATGCGCTAAAGAAAATATTTTGCTGTTGTGAGACAAAGCAACAAACGTTAAGAAGCCGTGTTTACTCCTTTCTGCTTGTCGGCAGTTTCACAAAGCCCCTGACTCTGTGACTACAGACGTGCAGCCCTCTGGAAAGATGCTTTGAAGACAGCACAGGAGACAGCCCGAGGCCCCACACGTCTCTTGGCTGAGTCACTACATTTCTTTTCATCTTTTCTTTTTTTTTCTTTGAGAGAGGGTCTTGCTGTGTCACCCAGGCTGGAGTTCAGTGGCGCGATCTCGGCTCACTGCAACCTCTGCCTCCCAGGTTCAAGCAATTATCCTGCCTTAGCCTCCCGAGTAGCTGGGACTACAAGCACGTGCCCACTTATTTTTGTATTTTTAGTAGAGACGGAGTTTCACCTTGTTGGCCAGGCTGGTCTCGAACACCTGGCCTAAAGTGATCCACCTTCCTCGGCCTCGCAGACTGCTGGGAATACAGACGTGAGCCACTGTGCCCGGCTTGAGTCTTCACATTTCTTAAAAGAGAAATGATCCTAGTCCCTGGCTTTTCCGACACGTAACATTTCCAAGATGACATCTGACGAGGTTAGTGATGATGCCTCTGTGGTCTAGGACCCAAACCTTGCTGTGATTCTGCTGTCATGTAATTCTGAGCAAGTCTGATGGGATTTCGCATATACAGAACCTCCACCTTCAGCCCCCAGCTGTATATAAGCAGTGGGCTGAAACATCATGCCAGAGTCTGCTCCTGGGCTGGAGGCCTCAATCTATAGTCCTCTGTAAGACTTCTGAATAAAACTAGCATTCATTCTTTAAAAAGCTTGATTTTTTCTCTTTTATTTGACCCATGGTAGAGAATAACTGGGTCTATGTGTGAAGGGTGAGGAGCAGAAGGGTTCGGTCTCTCAGGAAGAGGCATTTCACCCAAGAGCTAAGGAGGAAAGGGGAGCCCACCATATTCGTGCCTGGGGAAGAGCATTGCAGGCACAGGGAACGGCAAAGTCAGAGGCTCTGAGAAAGAGAGAACCTGTCACGTCTGTGTAAGCTCGAGAGGAGGAAGAGGAGGAAGCCACGTGGGGCAGAGTGGGAGGAGAACCTCGGGGCTAGCTTTCAGGGCTGTGACAGGGAGTTCAGGTTGTATTCTAAGTGCATTAGGAAACATTGCAAGGTTAAAACCGAGAGTGACACGGTTTATCTTTTAAAAAGCTTACTCTGAGGCCGGGCACAGTGGCTCACGCCTGTAATCCCAG
>NW_012106252.1:1722948-1731039 GCF_000951045.1 Mandrillus leucophaeus
GGGTTTCACCATGTTGCCCAAGCTAGTCTTGAACTGTTGGGCTCAAGCAATCCTCCCACCTCAGCCTCCCAAAGTGCCGCGATTACAGATGTGAGCCACTGTGCTCGGCCCAAGACTTGTTATTTAAAGTGAACTTTTTAGGCCAGGCTTGGTAATCCCAGCACTTTGGGAGGCTGAGGAGGACGGATCCCTTGAGCCCACAAGTTTGAGACCAGCCTGGGCAACATACGGAAACCCCATCTCTACAACAAATACAAAAATTAGCCGGGCATGGTGGCATGCACCTGTATTCCCAGCTACTTGGGAGGCTGAGGTGGGAGGATCGCTTGAGCCCTGGAGGTGGAGGTTGCAGTGAGCCGAGATTGCACCACTGTACTCCAGCCTGGGCGACAGAGTGAGACCCTGTCTCAAAAAAACAAAAACAAAAAGTGAAACTTTTAAATAGTAATACCAAAGGAACATAGACATCCAACTGTGTTACAGACCGCATGTTATCACTTTGGAGACTGCAGCACATTCAACACTTGGCCAGCTCACACTGTTTTTTTTTGTGCATCCCTGAGAGGAAAGGTTCTCCTGTCATTTTTGCTTAACTGAGGAATATCCTGTGATTATAATGAAGCAGTTACGAAAAAATTAAGCTGTCACCATTAGCAATTATGTATCAGGGTGAATCCAGTTTGGGGAAAAGATATAATACAGAACTAAACTGGAATCTCAAACAAACGTAAAATTCAAATGGTCATCTGTTCCTTGGACTCACGATTTTTGTATTCTTTTAGTCTCATTATTCTGATTGGCTTTATCATAAGAAAATGATAAAAATTTTCTCTTGTCAGAATACATTTGTATTAATAAAGTACTGCTTTTAAGTTTTTCTTTTTTTCTTTTTGTGAGACAGAATCTTGCTCTGTCTCCCAGGCTGGAATGCAGTGGCTGGAGTGATCCTGGCTCACTGCAGCCTCGACTTCTTGGGCTCAAGATGTCCTCCCACCTCAGCCTCCTGAGTAGCTGGGACTACAAGTGTGCACTACTATGCCCAGCTAATTTATTTGTTTTTATTTTTAGTAGAGATGAGGTCTCACTATGTTGCCAGGCTGGTCTGGAGCTCCTGAGCTCAAGTAATCTGCTTGCCTCAGCCTCCCAAAGTGTTGTGATCACAGGCATGAGCCACGGTGCCTGGCTATTAAGTTTTTCATAATGAGGTTCTCTGTTAGGTTTTCCTTGGAAGAAAAGAATTCTGCTGCTGAAGAAACGTTTGAAAACTCAGTGATCCGGAGCTGTACTGTCAGATGCTAACCACACGTTAGTTGTTCAGTGTTGTAGCCACCAGTCACGTGTGGCTCTTTATATTTAAATTAATTAAATTAAAAAATTACAGCCAGGTGCAGTGGCTCACGCCTGTAATCCCAGCACTTTCAGAGGCCGAGGGGGTCAGATCACTTGAGGTCAGGAGTTTGTGACCAGCTTGGCCAACATGGTGAAACTCTGTCTCTACCAAAAATATAAAAAATTAGCCAGGTGTTATGGCAGGCGCCTGTAATCCCAGCTACTCAGGAGGCTGAGGCAGGAGAATTGCTTGAACCTGGGAGGCGGAGGTTGCAGTGAGCTGTGATCACGCCACTGCACTCCAGCCTGGGTGACACAGCAAGACTCTGTATAAAAAACAAACAACAACAACAACAACAAACTTCCTTACACCAACCCCATTTCAAGCACACACGTGGCTAGTGGCTACCATATTGAACAGTGCAGATAAAGAACATTTCCCGCATCATAGGACGTTCTTTTGGATGGCAGTGGTCTAGGAAAGGGCTTGAAGTGGGATCCAGGAGCTGTGGATTCCCATCCCAGCCCTGCCTAAAAATCCCTGTGACTTTGGGCAAGTCACATCTTGCCTCTGGGCCTCAGTTTTCTCACCTAAGAGAGAGGAGAAGAACCCCAGTCCTTCTCACCTCCCAGGGGAGGAGTGTGAAGGGAGAGGTTAAGGGCAGAGCCCCGGCTGGGACAGAGGGCAGGTGGAAGGCAAGGCTGGGAATACAACGGTAGGTACTGGAGCCAAGACCTAGTTCCATCCTGGGATAAAGAAAGGGTCCCAGCTCTGGGGACTCTAAGGGGTGAGCCCCAGACTCTGGCCAGTGGCCTGATACCTTGATGAGGGAGAGGACCTGTCAACCCACTTCCCAGCCTCTCCCCTCTCCTCCTGGGTCTTCTCACCTGCTGAGCTGGGAGGTGTGTGGTGTGGCGGTTGGGCCTGGTGCCTCTCAGGTCTCTGTTCTGCCTGGTGTTCCAGGCCTGCCTTATAAAGCCCTCGAGGTCCCTCCCAACTGTGCCCCCCCACCCCTACCCTGCCATATGAGTCCAGGCGAGAGGAATGGGGTGGGGCACAGGTACAGCCCATCGCCCTGCCCCGCCCTGTCATTTAGTGTCGGTCAGTCATCCAGGATGTGGGGGAAGGATAGGGGAGTTGACCTTCATGGTGAGGGGCTGGAGCGGGGTGGTGGCAGCTCTCCAGCTGTACCTAAGGGGCAGGAACCAAGCTCCCTTGGTCAGGAGCAATGCTCCCCACCTATCCTGGGGGTCAGAAGCCTGGTACTCATCTCTCGAACTACATAGGGACTTTTGTGGGTGGTGGTAGGTGAGGGAGTGAACCCGATTGGCTTAGATTCAGGGAAAGTAGATTTCACCATCCACTGATGTTTGATGAGTGTGTGAATGTGGGGTGATGCATTGATTCCCCGTCCCCTCCACTGGACTCTGCAAATACAACGTGTTACCAGGAGCAATGGATTGTGGGCTGATGGCCCTGTTCTCTCCTTCTGGTGGCTCACATCCTGGTCACCTCTGAAGCCCCTTCACCCTCCCCCTACCATGGAACACCCTTGGCGCCTTCTTCTCCTTAGGCCTTCTGTGCTGGTCTGAGTTTGGCTTGTAGCTGCCCCACATCTCCCAGGTCAGCTGCCCATGCACCACCACCTGCAAACCCCCTATGCAGAGCCAATTCCTGGGGGGTCCTGCCTCTCAAGCCTCCTTCATTTTGCTTTCAGGGGGAGCTAGTAATCTGCAAAACAACCTTTTTTTTTTTTTTTTTTTTTGAGACAAAGTCTAGCTCTGTCACCAGGCTGGAGTGCAGTGGCGTGATCTCGGCTCACTGCAACCTCCACCTTCCGGGTTCAAGCGATTCTTCTGCCTCAACGTCCCAAGTAGCTGGGATTACAGGCGCACGCCCCCACACCTGGCTAATTTTTCGTATTTTTGGTAGAGATGGGGTTTCACCATGTTGGGCGGGCTGGTCTCGAACTCCTGACCTCGTGATCGGCCCGGCTCGGTCTCCCAAAGTTCTGGGATTACAGGTGTGAGCCACCATGCCCAGCCAACAACTTTTCAGTGTCAAAGTATACCTTCAAATGGTTAGCAAACAGACTAAAGCATTTGCCGAAGATGGACCAGAAAACAAAAGGGCACCTTGTTGACTTATTCGATAAACTGCTGCCTCCACATGGTTTGACCGGATGTAATGAGTTGTAGGCTGTTTTTGATTTTTCCACCGTTGAGAGCAAAGATTTTGCTTCTGTTCATGCGTCATCAGGCCCCCTCCTTTTCTGGGAGAGTTTGATTCCCCTTGGGTCTTGGGTAATGGCGGTGGTACCCACGCTCACAGCCAGCCTTGTTGAGAATTAATGGGTGAGGAAGGAAGCAGGCTGTGCGGTGTCCATGGCAACCGACGGCTGAAGAACCGTTGTGAATAACCGCTCTGATCCAGAGCAGGACACGGTGACTCAGCAGATGGAATTAATGAAAATGACAGAAAGCAGTGCAGGCATTGGTGATGATTAATGGAATCACAGAATCTCAGAGATGGAAGGACTTTGAGGGGGCCTGGGAGAACAGGTGGGGTGGACGTAGCTCTGTTCATACACTAGGGGAATGAATGAAGACATTCGTGTTGCTGTGGTAACTCTAATGGGAAATGATAAGCTTTCAGTAGAACCCTGATTGTACCAGCGCCCAAGACTCAGTTTGTGCCCATGGAGGGGGTTATGCCCCCTTGAGTGTTCTTCCCCAGGCTGGTTACATGAGGGATGGCAATTTCAACAAATAGAAGCATGTCTCCTATTCCACAGGCGATGGTTAGAATGTCACTATTTGGCCAGGCGCGGTGGCTCACACCTGTAATCCCAGCACTTTGGGAGGCTGAGGCGAGCAGATCACGAGGTCAAGAGATCAAAACCATCCTGGCCAACATGTTGAAACTTGACTCTGCTAAAAATACAAAAATTAGCTGGGCATGGTGGTGGGCACCTGTAATCCCAGCTACTCGGGAGACTGAGGCAGGAGAATCGCTTGAACTTGGGAGGCAGAGAGAGGTTGCAGTGAGCCGAGATCATGCCATTGCACTCCAGCCTGGGGACAGAGTGAGACTCTGTCTCAAAAAAAAAAAAAAAAAAAAAAAAAAAAAAGGAATGTCACTATTCGCAGACCCTGCCAGGTCTGCAGGGGAGGGGTTGCATTCAGAGATTAGCACCCTTGACCCTGAGGAGCTCCCTAGTCACCGACTGCATGTTCTCATCACAAGGGGACTGCGTCTGATGGAAAAGTAAAGGTTTCCTCGTCCTATCTTTTTCCAGCTGATGAGCTTTGAGCACATTTCTCCCCTTCTCTGAGCTGTTTTCCTCATTTCCCCTCTAGGAAATGAGGAAAGTAACTTGGGGAGGAGGGTCTCGTGAAGGTGATGTACATATAGCGCCCTGCACGGAGCTCAAAACATCGCAGGTATTTGGCCGGGCGCAGTGGCTCATGCCTATGATCCCAGCACTATGGGAGGCCAAGGCAAGCAGATTGCCTGAGGTCAGGAGTTTGAGACCAGCCTGAACAACATGGTGAAACCCCGTTTCTACTAAAAATACAAAAATTAGTCGGGCGTGGTGGTGCGTGCCTGTAATCCCAGCTACTCAGGAGGCTGAGACACGAGAATCACTTGAACCCGGGAGGTGGAGGTTGGAGTGAGCCAAGATCGTGCCGTTGCACTCCAGTCTTGGTGACAGAGTGAGACTTTCTCAAACAAACAGACAAAAGAGAACATCGGGGTATTTAATCCAGTTTGCATCTTCTTCCCCATCCTCTCTGGGTCTCAGTTAACCACATTTGGAAATAGGAATCATTCATTCATACCTCATAGGACTGCAGTGAAGGGAAGAGGTGACAAGGTCTGTGTACACGCTTTGTACACTTAGGGGAGTTCTCCTCTCCCAAGGCTTAAAGGAGGGTGATTCCCTAAGCATATCACTCTGTGAATCCAAGGGTTTCCCTCCTGCCAGCTGTGACTCAGAGGGACACCAGCCCAACTGCCACTGAAAGAGGCAGCAGGGATAGTGTCTATGCAGGCTGGACCTCCTGGTATACAGGGGGTTTTGGAACTGGTGGGGCCAGGGTTTGAATCATGGCTCTAACACCGACTAGCTGGGTGAGCAGAAAATTCAATTTCTGGGCCTACCAAATTGAAGACCAGATCCCAGATCTTGGGACCCATCTCCATCCCCCTCCAGGGTGTAGGTGTGTGGGCCCTGCCCCTGTCATCACAATGATGACAATGCCGTGTACCAGGCACTGATAAGCTCTTAGCATGAATGAATGCAATCACTCTTCACCATGATCCTACAACCTAAGTGCTGGTGTGAACCCATTCTTCAGAAGAAGCTGATGGGTACAGTGGCTCACACCTGTAATCCCAGCACCTGGGGAGGCCAAGGCCGGCAGATCACTTGAGCCCAAGAATTGAAGACCAGCCTGGGCAACATGGCAAAACCCCATCTCAACAAAAAATACAAAAATTATTTTTTTTGTAGTGGTGCGTGGCTGTGGTCCCAGCTATTTGGGAGGCTGAGGTGGGAGGATTGCTTGAACCGGGGGGAGGGGGGGTCAGAGGTTGCAGTGAGCCATTATTGTGCCACTGTACTTAGGAGACAGAGCGAGATGCTGTCTCAAAAAAAAAAAAAAAAAAGAATAGGGAGCTTATGCTGGATTATCTGACTGGGCCCAGTATAATCACATAGCCCTTAACTTTCTTCAGCTAGAGGCAGAAGAGATGTGGCTGAAGGTCAGATCAGAGAGCTGGAGTTATGAGGACTCCACAAGCAATTGCTGGTCTGAAGATGGCAGGAGGGCCACAGGACGAGGAATGCAGTGGCCTTGAGGAGCTGAGAGGTTCTCCACCGACAGTCAGGAAAGAGGAACATCAGCCCCACAATGACAAAGAATGAAATGTGGCCAACAGCCTGGATGAGCTTGGAAGTGGATTCATCCCTGGAGCCTCTGGAAAGAAACGCAGCCCTGCCACCTGATTGTGGCCTTGGGAGACCCTAATCAGGGGACCCTGTGAGCCACTCTGTACGAGGACTTCTGACCTACAGAACCGCGAGATAATAACTTAGTGTTGTTTTAAGCTTCTAAATTGTGGTGATTTATTATGGCAGCAATCAAAAATGGATACAAGGGATCACAGCTGTGTAAAGGTTTCTGTTTAGTAAAAACTGGCCCAGCATGAATTTGCATGTAAATTTTCAAATACAATGAAGGGAGATGTTCTTTGAAGTATTCTGACCATCCAAATATTCCAAATTCATTCCAGTTACTGAGGACCTGCTGTGAGCTAGGGTACAGATGAGGCCACCTGGGAATAAGAGGTGGATATGACAGGGCTGGGTGCAGTTGCTCATGCCTATAATCCCAGCACTTTGGGAGGCCGAGGTGGGTGGATCACCTGAGGTCAAGAGTTCAAGACCAGCCTGACCAACATGATGAAACCCCGTCTCTACTAAAAAATACAAAATTAGCCAGGCATTGTGGTGCACATCTGTAATCCCAGCTACTTGGGAGGCTGAGGTGGAAGAATCGCTTGAACATGTGAGGCAGAGGTTGTAGTGAGCTGAGATTGTGCCATTGCACTCCAGCCTGGGCAACAAGAGCGAAACTTTGTCTCAAAAAAAAAGAAGAGATGACTGTGACAGGACAGACCCTTTCATTGCTATGATGGAGTTTAGATTCTAGGAGCATAAAAGAGTAACAGACGGCCGGGCGTGGTGGCTCACGCTTGGAATCCTAGCACTTTGGGAGGCCGAGGTAGGCAGATTGCCTGAGCTCAGGAGTTCAAGATCAGCCTGGGCAACTTGGTGAAACCCTGTCTCTACTAAAATTCCAAAAAAAAAAAACAAAAAACAAAAAAGAAAAGAAAACATAGCCAGACATGGCGGTGTGTGCCTGTAGTCCCAGCTACTTGGGAGGCTGAGGCTGGAGAATTGCTTGAACCCGGGAGGCAGAGGGTGAAGTGAGCTGAGATCGTGCCACTGCACTCCAGCCTGGCGACAGCATGAGACTCCATCTCAAAAATAAAAGAAAAAAGAGTAACAGAATAACAAGGGTACCCTGTGGAGGAGACCGTTCCCTGAGGAGGGAGAGGCTTTTCAGTGGACCGGGCACACTCCTGCCCGCCAGGGCTGGCTTTGGGAAACAGATCACTATTGATGAGCTGCAAACCGCTGTCAGGGAGGCAGTGCCTTGGCTTCCTAATTGGTTATTGATGGCAGAAAAGGAAGAGCTTGATGACGACTCAATCATTCTGGCCCAGGTAACCAGGGCTTTGGAGGATGCGATGGTTCCGGGGACAAACAGTGACACCTGGAAGGTGTTTGCGTCAATGAGGGCATCTATGGTCCCCCTGGGGTAGGGGGCTAGGTAGAGGGAGGTGGGTTCTTGGGTTCTGGCCTCAGCTGCTATCTGAGAGTGGTGATGGTGACATGGCAGGGCCAAGAGCGCAGCCTGCAAGCTGCTCGCAGACTGGGCTGGAGAGGCTGCCCACCACCCCTGGGCCCAGGCTGGGCTGTCAAGTACAGAACATAGTGGCTCTCCTTACTCTGGCTCCCGCTTCTCTCCTGAGCCTCCTTTCTCCTTTTCTCCTCTGATGCCCACCTGTGCCTTCGAAGCAGTTGTTCTCAGCCCAGGCTTTGTATTTGGATCACTCGGCCTCAAGTGATCCTCCCTCCTGGCCTCCCAAAGCGCTGGGATTTTAGGCATGGGCCACCACGCCTGGCCTAA
>NW_012106252.1:1731266-1732709 GCF_000951045.1 Mandrillus leucophaeus
GGCACCTGTAGTCCCAGCTACTCAGGAGGCTAAGGCAGGAAAATGGCTTGAACCCAGGAGGAGGAGGCTACAGTGAGCTAAGATGGTGACACTGCACCCTAGCCTAGGTGACAGAGAGAGACTCCAATTCAAAAAAAAAGTAAAATAAAAGATCTCCTTTAAAACAGAGTGCTTGTTGGACAGGAGGTGCACACACAGCGGCCGGGACCCTGCAGCGCCCAGGTGTCCCCACGGGTTCCCTCGATCCACAGCCACTATCGCCAGCCGTTACCCAGCCACAGCAGCCCAGGTCACTGTGCAGTTTAAGTTGTCTTTAATCAGAGTCCTTTATGGTTAATTTATACCCATAATGGACAATTGGTTAAAAACAGGAAGCAGAGGGAGCACAGAGGTTGAAAAATAAACGAACATTGAACACAAACATGATGCCCTTTGTGTGTCAAGTTATTAATTCTCTCTCCATTTCTGTGATACAGGAGGAAACAAGCACAAGGGGAATATATGGTTCAGAGAAATTATGACTCGCCCACTTTGGAGCCAGCACTAAAGATTTTTGCTGTTCAGCATCACCTGGGAGCTTGATAGAAGTGCAGAATTTCAGGCCCTACCACAGATCTACTGAATCAACCTCCATTTCAACAATCTTCATTTTAAACAGTTTGAAAGGCAGATGCAGTGGCTCACGTCTATAATCCTAGTACTTTGGGAGGGCAAGGTGGGAGGATCACTTAAGCCCAGGAGTTCAAGACCAGCCTGGGCAACATAGTGAGATCCCAACTCTACAAGAAATACAAAAATTAGCCGGGCATGGTGGGGCATGCCTGTAGTCCCAGCTACTCAGGAGGCTGAGGCAGGAGGATCACTTGAGGCTGGGAGACTCAAGTGATTTATTTTATTTATAAACAAAGAAAAGAGAATTCCTAGCATATACCAGGCATATGATGAAAAAGATCTAAAATTCTCAAGTTGGTCCTCTAGATTGATTACACCACTGCACTCCATCCTGGGTAACAGAGCCAGACCCTGTCTTGAAAAAAAGTTCGATATAGCCTGATGCAGTGGCTCATGCCTGTAATCCCAGTACTTTGGGAAGCTGAGGTGGGTGGTTCATTTGAGGTCAGGTGTTTGAGACAGCCTGGGCAACATGATGAAACCCCATCTCTACTAAAAATATAAAAATTAGCTAGGCGTGGTGGTGCTGCCTGTAATCTCAGCTACTTGGGAGGCTGAGGCACAAGAATTGCTCAAATCCAGGAGGCTGAGGTTGTAGTGAGCTGGGATGGCGACACTGCATTCCAGCCTGGGCGACAGAGCAAGACTGTCTCAAAAAAAGAAAAAAGAAAAGAAAAGGTCTGGGCACGGTGGCTCATGCCTGTAATCCCAGCACTTTGGGAGACTGAGGCAGGTGGATCACGAGGTCAGGAGATTAGCCATCCTGGCTAA
>NW_012106252.1:1734064-1735068 GCF_000951045.1 Mandrillus leucophaeus
GGGTGTGTTCCAGGCTGAATGGCTCACCCCTGGCCCCACAGGTAGGAGGTGAAGGAGCTGAGTTGGGGACCCCAGGGTCTTGGACTCCATGTGCTGCTGCCTCTTGTCTGCCCACAGCCTCCCATCCCACCCCTTCCAGAAGCCTCGCTCCTGCTGAATCTGTCTTCACTGAGACCTCCAGCTCCTCCACTATCTGGCTCCTCTCAGCCCGCCTACCCCTCCCAGGGTTTGTCATCTCAGTTCTGTGTGATGCACATAGATTGCTGCCCCTGTCCTGCTTGTGAACCTGCCAGGCTGTTCCCAGGTCCCTGCCAGGCCACCCCCACTCCTTCCTCAGCTCCTGTCTCCCACTCCCTGCAAAAACCGACAGAAAAGTTCCGAAATTGACCAGTTGATTCAATTGCAAATTAATATTCTGTAGCTTGGTTGTTACCTGGCAACTGTGGTGAATCATCTCTCTTTCATTCCCAAGGTCTTTTGACATCAGCCCCTTTTTCCCTACCGTGAACACAGCTGCCTAAGTCCCCCTTCCGTCCTTTTCTCCTTTCCTCCATCACTGGATGGTCTGTCACCCCATTCAGTGTCAGCCCCTCCACCAGGGCCCGTCATCCCAGACCCTCCTGCCTGCTTAGAGACCACATGCTTTCACCCTTTCATTCATTCATCCATGCATCTGTTTATTCAACACAAATTTTCCAAGTGCCTGCTTTGTGTCAGGCACTGTGCTGACCCTGGGGACACAATGGTGATTGAGAGGGTCTTTGGTCTTTCTCCTCCCTTTACTCTGTCGTCTATCGAGCCCAGGAGTGGGGTGGGTTGGAGTGACACACAGTGGGCTCAAAGGGCCATGGGGGAGGTTTTGATGGCTGATTTTGCCTATGACCTCGCTATTGAGAATGCTATTTCAGAGAAGGGAGAATGGTCAGTGCATTTCTTCAAGCTTTACTGAAGTTATGCTGCATATATAAACCCACCTAATTCCAAACTATCCCTGGCAGAGGGCA
>NW_012106252.1:1739488-1744434 GCF_000951045.1 Mandrillus leucophaeus
GTGCTGGGATTACAGGCGTGAGTCACTGCACCCAGCTTTAGCAGACTTTATATTGTGATCTGTGCACTGGTTAAAAAGAGACAGTGACATCGTTTAGTTTTTATAAGTTCACATTCCATCACAGTTTTAGATTTTATAAGTGCACATTCCATCGCAGTTTTAGATTTTATAAGTGCACATTCCATCGCAGTTTTAGATTTTATAAGTGCACATTCCATTGCAGTTTTAGATTTTATAAGTGTACATTCCATCGCAGTTTTAGATTTTATAAGTGCACATTCCATCGCAGTTTTAGATTTTATAAGTGCACATTCCATCGCAGTTTTAGATTTTATAAGGGCACATTCCATCGCAGTTTTAGATCTGCATTGGAGCACACAAAAATGGACAGTAGAAACATCGAAAGTGACAGTTATGAATTGAGTATGGATTGAGCAGAATTGCATTAGGTGAGAGGTGTGGGTATCTGGCTGGCAGGGGAATCAACCAGGGAGCCCTTCAGTGGTACCAAGCCTGGGCTCAGGCCTCGGAGTCTCAGGCCAGAACCACTGCGGGTGGTGAAGTGATGGTGATCTACCCAGCCATTCCCACTAAGCCTCACCAGACCTGCAGGTCGACTGATTAAGAGGGCTGCAGGATGTCACAAACAATGTTGACGGAGAAAATTCAGTGATGGTTATATCTGATTTGGCTTTTCTTTTTTTTCTTTCTGAGACAGAGTGTTGCTCTGTTGCCCAGGCTGGAGTGCAATGGTGCCATCTCAGCTCATGGCAACTTCAGTCTCCCAGGTTCAAGCAATTCTCCTGCCTCAGCCTCCTGAGTAGCTAGGATTACAGGCGTGCACCACCACACCTGGCTAATTTTTGTATTTTTAGTAGAGATGGGGTTTCAGCATGTTGGCCAGGCTGGTCTCGAACTCCTGACCTTGTGATCTGCCCACCTCGGCCTCCCAAAGTGCTGGGATTACAGGCATGAGCCACTGTGCCGGTCTTGGCTTTTCATTTATAGGGTCCAAAGACAGCCTACATCTCTCACATACTATTTGCAAACTTCTTGGATATGAGTATCCTGAAACTGTCTTATATCATGCTCTAGGGAAAAAATACAAGAGTTATAAATTCATATTTTAATGTAGTGAGTATAAGCAGGGGATCCTAATGAGCTTCAGTGTTAATACAACACTCATAATGAAATTTAAATCTGCATTTTATTTTATTTTACTTTGAGATGGAGTCTTGCTCTGCCACTCAGGCTGGAGTGCAGTGACACCATCTCGGCTAACTGCAACCTCCACCGCCTGGGTTCAAGTGATTCTAGTGCCTCAGCCTCCTGAGTAACTGGAATTACAGGTGCGTACACCACACCTGGCTAATTTTTGTATTTTTAGTAGAGTCAGGGTTTCGCCATGTTGGCCAGGCTGGTTTCAAACTCCTGACCTCAGGTGATCTGCCTGCCTCAGCCTCCCAAAGTGTCAGGATTACAGGTGTGAGCCACCACGACCGGCTTAAATCTGCATTTTAATATATATGTGTTCTCATAACCAAACATAATGTAATATCACTTTTCAATTTGTTTGGCGCTTTCTTTTCTTTTCTTTTTTTTTTTGAGACAGGATCTCACTTTGTCATCCAGGCTGGAGTACCGTGGTGTGATCATAACTCACTGTAGCCTCAAACTCCTAGGCTCAAGTGATCCTCCTGCTTCGGTCTCCTGAGTAGCTGGGACTACAGGCACATACCACCACACTTGGCTTGCTTTCTCTTCCAATTATATACACAATATTTGTTAGTGAGTCCCTGGGAGATCTAAAATAAATAAATAAACACTGTGTTTTGTCACTTTTTTAACGGAGAAAGTCAAAATAGTCTTTGAATTTGATGATTACCACAGATTATACTTTAAATGCACTTTAGAGAAGGAAGAAACTATCATATAATTTACCAACCAATTATCTTTTACTTAAAATTCCTAGCATAGTCCGGGCATGGTGGCTCAAGCCTGTAATCCCAGCACTTTGGGAGGCAGAGGCAGGAGGATCACTTGAGTCCAAGAGTTTGAGACCAGTCTGGGCAACATAGTGAGATCCTGTCTTTATCTATTTCAAATAAATAAATAAATAAATAAATAAATAAATAAAAATTCCTAGCATATACCAGGCATATGATGAAAAAGATCTAAAATTCTCAAGTTGGTCCTCTGGATTGCTGATGCAACAGGGGAAAGGATTATTGGGTCCAAAACATGTTGAGACTCACTGAGAGAGACAGCAGCTGCTCGGCTGCAGGACACAGGATAGAAGACAGTCACGTGGGTGACTCTGAAAAGCTTGCCTGAGTTTATGACAGTTCCCAGAGGTTCATGTGACCCAGGGTTTCCCAACCTCAGCACTGTTGATATTTTGGGGCAGATAATTATTTGTGTGGGGGTAAGAAGCTGTTCTGTGGGTCATAGGATGTTTAGCATCATCTCTGACCACTTCTTACTGGATACCAGTAGCACACATCTCTTCTCTCCCACCCCCACCCCAGGCAACTAACATAGTCTCCAGACTCTGAGAACTACTGATGTAATTCCGGTCTTTCCCTCCGGCTCTACCAAGTAGGGACGCAAAGGAGAGAGAGCAAGTCACATAACTCTTTTTTTTCAGGAGGGACGGGGTTTCACCATGTTGCCTAGGCTGGTCTCGAACCTCTGACCTCAAGTGATCCGCCTGCCTCGGCCTCTCAAAGTGCTGGGATTACAGGCGTGAGCCACTGTGCCTAGCCCTAGCAAGTCACATAATTTATAGAGGGTAACTCTGTCAATTTTAAATGTCTCATAATCTGACCCATTCATTCATCCAATAAACACATATTCAGCACCTAGTATGTGCCAGACACTCTTGGAAGCCCTGGGGATACAGCCCTAGACAAAGGTTTCTGCCCACACGGAACTTATGTTCTAGTAGGGCAAGATGGCCAAAATCAAACAAATAAATTATATTGTTGCCCTATAAATAAGTCATATAGTTGTGCGATGGAGAAAAAAAGCAGGAAGAGGAGAGATTGTACCTCTCCTTGTCACAGGCCCGAATATGGCCCCTTCTAAACACAGTTAAAATTCTTCAGTATTTATACGATGATTGGTTTAGCATCGGACTCCCCAACTGCAGTACTGCAAACCCATGAGGAGTGTGGTTTCTCTTGTTCATCACTGGGCCCCCACACCTGGCACAGCACCTGCACCAAGTGAGCGCTCCATGGGCATGAATGAATGAATGAACGTGGCAAAGAGCTATCGATGGAGTCTGGACTTGGGTGAGAAGTCGTGGCTGGACACACAAAGCTATGAAGACAAACAAAGCTATGACATAGGGTGAGACCACCGAGGGAGAGGGAAAGACAATTAGACAGTCCCTTGGGAATGCTTACATTTAGAGAGTGGAAGAAACGAGAGGCTTGAGCAGGAAGGGGCAGCAAGGGTGCATGGTGCCTAGCAGGAGACCTCACTGCACTCCATCCTGGGCAACAGAGTGAGACTCTGTCTCCAAAAAAAAGTTAAAAATTGGTCAAGGAGCTCTTAATTGAAAAATTGTAAAGCCTCGCGCACAGTAAACTGTGTTTTTACACTACTGCCACAAGGGGGCACCATTGAGGCTGATAAACCAGGATGGGGGTCACATTCAGTTCTCCAAATATGCTACGTGTTTTTCTGGCTTATTCATAGAGTTGACAGGAATTGGAATAGGTTCTAAAGTTGTTTTGTAGCTTCCTGTGCAGTTTTAGCTGACCAGTGTTCATTTTGTCTTTATAACACCATTTTATGAAACACTCAGTTTGTCCTAGGGTGTGGCTGTTGTAGAGGGTGGGGATGGCGGCAGGAGGGCTAGGGGGTTGGGGGTGGGAGACGGGGATGAAGGAGCAGAGAGCTGACGGACATTTTCAGCATAATCAATCCTTCTTTTTTTTTGTTTTTTGTTTTTGAGACGCAGTCTCGCTCTGTTGCTCAGGCTGGAGTGCAGTGGCACGATCTCACTCGTCACCACGCCCAGCTAATTTTTGTATTTTTAGTAGAGACAGGGTTTCACCATGTTGGCCAGGCTGGCCTCGAACTCCTGGCCTCAAGTGATTTGCTGGGCTTGGCCTCCCAAAGTCCTGGGATTAGAGGCGTGAGCCACTGCGCCAGCTTCCAGGAGCCTTCTCACTTCTGGGTGTGACTCTTTCTCTCTGCTCGAAATGCTTGGCTTCAGACAGCACCTCCTCTATATAAGAAGCCCTCCTGGCCCCCTTGGCTGAGGACGGGAGTGGGGAAGATTTCCCAGTCCTCAGAGATCCTGTAGCTCTTCGGGTCCCTTTCTGTCCTGTGTAAGGCTGTGTGCTGGTCTTACATCCACGTATCAGGCAGTCAGCAACCTGAGTGCAGGGGGTCTGCCTGACGTGCCCCGTGGTGTACTACAGATACCGAGCACTCAGCCATCTCTGTAAGATGAGCATTTATTTATTTATTTCAGCTCCCACTCCACTGGGAAAATGAGTTACATAAATTGTGAATGTACAGGTCCAGCTGGTGGGAGGAGGGGTACACAGCGAGTCCTGGGTTCTAGATGAGGTTTCACAACTTACCTTGGGAATGTCCACATCACATTGTTTTCTTTTTTTGAGACAGTGTCTATCTCTGTCACCCAGGTTGGAGTGCAGTGGTGCCATCCTGGCTCACTGCAACCTCTGCGTCCTGGACTCAAGTCATTTTCCCACCTTGGCCTCCTAAGTAGCTGGGACCATAGGCATGCAACACCATGCCTGGCTAATTTTTGTATTTTTTGTAGAGACAGGGTTTAGTCATGTTGCCCAGGCTGGTCTTGAACTCCTGGACTCAAGCAATCCGCCTGCCTTGGCCTCCCAAAGTGCTGGGATTACAGGCATGAGCCACCGCACCTGGCCATTAAAACTTCTTTTTTTTTTTTTTTT
>NW_012106252.1:1745159-1751701 GCF_000951045.1 Mandrillus leucophaeus
GAGGCAGGTGGATCACAAGGTCAGGAGATCGAGACCATCCTGGCCAACATGGTGAAACCCCGTCTCTACTAAAAATACAAAAATTAGTTGGGCGTGGTGGCTCGTGCCTGTAGTTCCAGCTACTCGGGAGGTTGAGGCAGGAGAATTGCTTGAACCCGGGAGGCAGAAATTGTAGTGAGCCGAGACTGTGCCATTGCACTCCAGCCTGGGCAACAGAGCAAGACTCCATCTCAAAACAAAACAAAAAATTCCCTCAAATATTTTGAACAATGCCACTGTATTTGGAGTCTTGGAGCCAAGTGCTAAATTATTTTGTGTTCATGAAACAGATCGGTTTCGTAGGACCTTCAACACAACAAGCTCCTGATGGTGGGGTTAGAATCATTGCTATGGTTTGAATGTTCCCACCAAAACCCATGTTGAAATTTAATTGCCAATAGAACAGTTATTGGGAGGTAGGGTGCTTTTTTTTTTTGGAGATTCTGTCACCCAGGCTGGAGTACAGTGGCATGACCACAGCTCACTATAGCCTTGGTTTCCTAAGCACCAGTGACTGTCCTTCCCCCAGCCTCAGCCTCCTAAGTAGCTGGGACTAGAGGTGTGTGCCATCATGCCTGACTAGTTTTTGTATTGTTTGTAGAGACAGAGTTGTGCCATGTTGCCCAGGTTGGTCTCAAGGATTCACCCGCCTCAGCCTCAAGTGCTGGGATTACAGGTGTGAGCCACCGCGGCTGGCCGACGTGGAGTTTTTAAAGGTATTAGGTCCTGGGCCTCTGCCCTCACGAATGAAGTGGGCTCACAAGAGGAGTATAGGTTTGGCCCCCATTTGCCGTCCAGCCCTTCCACCATGTTATGATGAAGCAAGAAGGCCCTCACCAGATACCAGTGCCATGCCTTTCGACTTCTGTGAGCCAAATAAATTTCTATCAATTATTCAGTCTGTGGTATTCTAAAACAATCCCCTCCTAGTTTTAGGGCAGTTGCCACTGGCTCCGCCTCTCACCAGCCCTCCTCCACACCTGACCTGGTTCTATGCTCTTTCCCGACCTGGGCTCTAACCTAATTCACTGCTTGTACCTTTATCTACAAAATGGGCTGGTAGTAAACTTAGTAGTCTTGTGTCACTCAATGACAGGGATGTGTTTTGAGAAATGCATCATTAGGCGATTTTGTGTTTTCTACGAACATCATTGTGTACTTACGCAAACCTGGATGGCACAGCCTACTACATGCATAGGGTACATGACATAGCCTGTTACTCCTAGGCCACAAACCTGTACAGCATGTACTGTACTGAAATTATAGGCCAGGGGTGTCCTATCTTTTCACTTCCCTGGGCCACATTGGAAGAATTGTCTTGGGCCACAAATAAAATACAGCAACAATAGCTGATGAACTTAAAAAAAAAATAGTCGCCAAAATAAACCTCATGTTTTAGCAAAATAAGTTTGTGTTGGGCCACATTCAAAGTCATCCACACAAGCTTGCTGTAGGCCATTGTAACACAATGTTAAGTATCTGTGTATTTGAACACACAAAAGGTACAGTAAAAATACAGTATTATAATCTTAACTGTAGCACGACTGTGAGGCTCATTGTTGAATGAAGCATCCTTAGGCAGTGCGTGACTGCATCCAGACACGTTTGGTGGGAGAACTTTGCCTTTTTAACTAAACTAATGGACCCAGGAACAGAACTTGGGTCTTTTAGTTGCCATTCATTGTCCTTCATGAGGGATGGTCTCCCAACACCTAACTTCAGCTCTCCAAATACTTCATTAAACCTTCTAATACTACAAACTCACTACCCAGAGTACACACATTGCTAGCGATTTGTGGACCTTAACCCACAGCATGACTGTCCTTTTTATAGCCCTTGCATTTACTCTCCACACTGCACCCCTAAACCAAGGCTGTTTCTACCAAGGGGGCTCCTAGATTTCCAAGCAACCCATTCTCTAGGACGATGATTAACAAGACAGCATGACTCTGGCTAAATGCTTGCAAAAACAGTTGACTGACTGGGCATGGTGGCTCATGCCTGTAATCCCAGCACTTTGGGAGGCCAAGGGAGGCAGATCACTTGAGGCCAGGTGTCTGAGTCCAGCCTGGCCACCATGGCTAAACTGTCTCTACTAAAAATACAAAAATTAGCTGGACATGCTGCCTGTAATCCCAGCTATTACCGAGGCTGAGGCACGAGAATTCCTTGAACCTGAGAGGCGGAAGTTGTAGTGAGCTGAGATTGTGCCACTGCACTCTAACCTGGGCAACAAGGGCAAACCTCTGTCTCAAAAAACAAACGAACAAAAAAACAGTTGACCACAGAGGGACAAGCTCATCAAGTTTTTCTTGGCCAAGTTCAGGCCCCTGTTGAGAAGCTGTGGGTGTGGACGAATCCTCCACTGCCCATTTCTATGGTTCCTTTATATGCACAAGATCAACTATATGTAAATAATCTGCAAATCACGTATTTCTGAAAACAAGTTTTATTTAAATAAGGGTTTAAATACATTACACATAACATTAAAACTGAAGGGGGAAAAAACCAAAAACCAGTTTGTTACTTCACATGGCATTGGGCAGCTGCTGCTATTAAGTTGCAAGCTCTACAGCTAGCTACATGACTGATGGATCAGTTTGAGATTTGTTCCCTTGTCAAAAGTTTAACTCTGGTAGAAGGTTGGCCTCACATTCTGATGTTTGGACATCCCTTAGCTAAGATATGTCTGGTCAAACAGACCTTTGTGGCAAGCCAGATGTCCTATCACCTCGCTAGCGATAAGAGGGCCTCTCTGAGCTCTGTCCGCCTGGTCAGTTTGGAGACACCAGGGGATCTACCACCAAAAGCTCCCTTCCAGTAGTACAGCTGGTGCTGCTGCCTTACCCCATCCTCTCCTCTCAGATTCACCGAGGACTGTTCAGGTGGTAACATTCTGTTAGGGCAAGGAACTCTGCAGAGGGAGAGCCGAGGAGGTTCCGGCCATAGTTGTTTGTGATCTTAGGGCTCTGGGCTTGGCTGAAACATGCCGGTATTGCTTGGTTTCAGGCTTGACACTGCCAGGCGCCTACTGCTTGACCTCTGTTTAAATGAGGGACTTCAAGACTAGACAGCATGGCTCTTTTCAGTTTATTGCATGAAGGAGTTACACTAGTCCAAGTTAAAAGCGGACCCCAAATGGTTACATTATACAAGCTGTGAGGTTTTTAAACTTGTGACAAGGGACAGAAGGGAAATTCTACTCATTGCAAGGAAATCCTCACTTAAGCTTCAGTGAGCCACAAGCACTTAAAACCCATGAACCTTCAGCTGATCGTCCTTAGCCAGTCCAATCTGAAAAGACAAAAGGGCAAAGTTTTAAATGGGGGACAGAGAGAGTTAAAGCCTCCATTTCTAATGTCATCAACCCTGTCTTCCTACTACTACACTGCCCAAAAGCCGGGGGTGCACAGTGGTTCAACGGACGGTCCTCAGTTAAGAGCTACCTTTTTTGAACACTCAGTGCCTTCCAAGATTCTGAATTAGTGTGAGAATGAGACTCATCAAGTATCTGAAACCTCTTCAATTATATCAAGAGCCGATAATATAACAGTAGTTTAGTATTAATATTCAGGAAATTCATTTTTAAAAACTCATGTCCTTACAAATACAGGAACAACCCAGCATTTGGCTTATTTTACAATGCATCTATGTGCTATTCAAATTTGCATCTGTAAAGCAGATCCACAGAAACAGTTAACCAAAGGTAGACAAGTCCCTTCTGCTTTTTCCTAAAAAACAGAAGTCGATGTACTTTAAAACCCAACTGAGGTTTTGCTCAGCCTTACAAAGCCAATTTTTATGTCCCCAGCAGAAGCTCATACACAGGATCTGAGATCTGCCAGCAGAGGGCCACAAATCAAGAAGGGACTGAACTCACCTCTACGAGGAACTGGCATATGTTCTTGCGTTGGTCACCCTGTAGCTGAATTACTTCTCCATATTCTGGATGCTCAATTACAGTACCATTGCAGGCAAACTTCTGCAAGCACAAAGGAAATAAAACAAATTAGGCCCAGCAAGGGCATGAATGCATTTATCACCCCTTCTGCTAACAATAAATACAAGGCAGCTAGCACCCCCTTGCAGACAAATTCATTATGACTTTCCCGCAATCTCACTGAACACCTACCTTCTTAAACGCCTTCACTAGTTTCTTTTTATCGTAATCATCAGCGATCCCTTGGACAGTAGTAAGGGTCTTCCTGCCGTTTCTCTGTTGAATTCTTATATGGATATAATCCTCAGTGCCAGCAGGAAGCAGGTCATCACCCTTACTTGCATCAGCAAAGGGGTCTGAAAATAAAGTTTAAGCTCGTTCAGAGCTGTCAAAGATCAGATACCACTGCCATGTCCCCGGCTCCCAAGTGTTTTGCGCGTGTAGAAAACAACACTGAAATCGTCAGGGCTTGGGCCAGGCCGTATGTGTCCTTTGCTGGCTCTCCCCGAGCACGTCAGTCCGGGACGCCCGGCTTCCCCAGGATCGGGGAACGCCCGGGCCTCCCGCCCTCCCTGGGAAGCCGATCACGTGTCGGGGGAGTCCGAGCTGGCAGGCGGTGCCCCACCCGGCTGATGCAACCCGCCGGAACCCGAGCTCCCGAGGCGGGGCTAAGCCTACCACCCCCATTGGTGCGCACGCCTGCCACTTAGGGCTGGCACCGCCTTTCCCTCCGACTCCGTGACAACGGGTGGTGACGTAACGGACGTGACGCAAGGGTGACAGGAGGGGCGGGTGTGGCCCGAAGAGGCCCGGGAGCCATTAGTAAATGCGCCACCGAGACGCCGAGCCCGCCCAAGGGCTGACCTCCCGCCTGCTCCTTCCGGTCGCGCTCAGGGTCCGACCCTGGGGCCTAGGCCTTGATCCCGCTGCCCTGCGACCCTGGACAAGTTTTCCCTGCCAGAGCTTACGAAGTCCCGGAGCGGTTGGCAGCTTCCCGGAACACGTCTCCGGGCCCGGAAGGCCCCGCTGCCCCACCCGAGCCCGCGACCTTTCCCATAGCTTACCGAAAGAGTGGAGGTTCTGGATAGCGGACATACGATACGATTCCTTTTCCTCGGTGGAAACGGCCTGCGGAAGGCGGCGGCGGCGGGAGAAGGCGGGCAGGGGGGACGGAACGTCGGGAAGCGAGGGGGCTCGAGGGGGAGGCTGCTGAGTCCTCGGCGGCGGCTCAGTGACTGGGGCAGAGGGGCGGTGCCTGTGTTCACTTATATAGCCGCGCCTGTGACGCCAGCGCGCTGCCCTCACGTCCCGACCCCACCCACGGCGTCGTGCCCCAAGCACCCAGGCGGCGCAGCTTCCAATTGGTTTGGGGGCGGGGACATAGGATGGCGCTTGCGCAGGAAGTCTGCGGCAGGAGGGCGTCCTCTTGACTCTAGGAGAGCTGGGAGGGGGAGGGAAAGCTTGGTCTGGCTCGGCGCCTGCGCAGTACGGTTGGACGGTGTCTGCATGCCGAGAAAACCGGCCGAGGTTTCGAGCTCGCCTACGCACTGTGTCGTTTGGTACGTTCCACCTTCTTGACCCTGTTGCATCCCTGCCTGCTCGAAAAGGGGTGTTTCATAGGGTAGATGAACACTCCTTAGAGAGGATGTAGATGCTGAGCCTCCCAAACACGACAAATCCCCATTTTGTCAAACCCACCTACCTACCCACCCTACTACCCACTGAGTCACAGAGGGATTTAGGGCGGCAGTTTGATTAATCAACATACAATAATATAATCAAAACGGTAACCGCATAATTTAGATTGCCATTTAGATTTATTCTAAAGTGGGTTAATCTGATCTAAAATTTTCATTTAGATTAGATTAATCCATCCAAGGAAAAAGTGTGCCCAGCTTATTGGCATGAGTTCAAGGGATAGTAACTGGTTCTGGGCCCTCCCTGAGAATAATTCTGGCACCAGGGGGCGTCCTTCATGTCGCACAGCTTATGTGGAGTAGAGCCTTCCCAGAGTTTAGATGAAATATTTCCTTCAAAACAGTCAACCTTGCTTGCTCTCGGTTTATTTATTTCAACACTCTCAGTTGCAGGGATAAGTAGGGTGGTGAAAAGAGACCAGGGGTTTTAGACTCAAAGGCCTCCGGGGCCAGGCAGGTAAGTAGGATCAAGGAGTGCAAACAGCCAAGTGTGATGTAATGGGGTGGACTGGGGGCTGGAATAAGAACTATGGGCTGCAGTAGCCGCTCACCTCCCGCCCATTGTGGTAGATCTTTTTCAAGAGTGCCAGGAAATCCAGGTATTTACATAAAATCTCTTGATTTTTAAATATTGCCAATAAATGGATTTTTTTTTTTTTTTTGGAGACAGAGTCTCACTTTGTCGCTGAGGTTGGAGTGCAGTGGCACTGTGTCGGCTCACTGCAACCTCCGTCTCCTGGGTTCAAGCAATTCTCCTGCCTCAGCCTCCCGAGTAGCTGGGATTACAGGCGTCCACCACCACCCCTGGCTAGTTTTTAAAAACATTTTTAGTAGAGACGAGGTTTCACCATGTTGGCCAGGCTAGT
>NW_012106252.1:1753689-1756493 GCF_000951045.1 Mandrillus leucophaeus
CTCCTGAGTACCTGGGACTACAGCATGCGCCACCATGGCCAGCTAATTTTTAAAATTTTTGGTAGAGTTGAGGTCTCACTATGTTGCCCAGGCTGGTCTTGAACTCCTAGGCTCAAGTAATCCTTTACCTTGGCCTCCCAAAGTGCTGGGATGAGCCACTGCACCAGGCCTGAGACTCAGTTCTTGACTTGCCACCAGCTTTGTGGGTGATCTGGTTTACCTCTTGGCTTCAGTCGTATGTCCCGTAAAAGGAGCCCTGGGTGATCTCTTCCTGGGTCTAAAGTCTGAAGCGCTGTTCTCCCAAGTTGGGAGCATTTCCAGAAGGGTCTTCCAAAGTCCACCTTCCAGTTGGGGAGTTTACCCCAGCCCCAGGAGCCTGAGGAGTAATCATGGAGGCAGGAGTAATTAGTTTGAAAGTGACATGTGTGCCTGCTGTTAATGCTGGCTTCTTTATTACTGTGCTCTGAGGTGCTGTCACCTGGGCAGCCAAGGGCAGGGTACAAAGCACAGGCTCTGGAGTGTCTGTATCTGAATATCTTCTCCATCTTGTTGCCCAGGCGACTTGGCCCCTCTCAGCCTGCGTTTTCTCCTCTGTACGACAGAGACAATAATGCCCTTCTCATAGACTGTTGAGGGGATTTAAAGAGGAGACTATGTACAGCTGGATAAAAATGTACAGTTATGAAACCACTAAACAGATTATGCCAGTTTCCTGGAGGAGAAGGGAGAGAGAGAGCCTCCGAGAGCAGCGGGGGACAGGAGGGAGCCCCTTCGAATGAGGATAGGATGGAGGTGGGCACCTCTCCATGGTGATCTCCTTGGGATGTGACAAGGGCATGGCTGTGTGGGACACCTTGGGACCCTTGACCTCAATAAGATTCTCCAAGGCCGCCAGCATGGCACAGAAGCAGCAGAATCTCCCTCCAGGAAGGGACTGCATCCTCTGGGAAAATAGACATCTCCATGGTAACCAAGGCAGATAGATGATCTGGTCCAGGGGCTCCTTGTAGCTCTGGTGCTCTAGAAAACCCCGTGAGCGAGAGAGAATCCTGGGGAGGGCTGGAGCCCCTGTCATATCCAAGGCTGGATTTCTGAGCAGCCCGGTGGGATGTTAATTGGCAAGGATTTCACTTGATTTAAAGAAAGTCCAATTAATGCCATATTTCTTGCATTCCTTATTTGGGACCTACCACCCACGTATGTAAGTGACTAGAATAGTTCCCCCTCCCCCGCTCCCATGCACATAGAAGGTTCCAGTGAATGAAGGCTGCTATTCTTTCCACTTGGAGAAGGAGGGAGACCCATGCCTGCTGCAGCTTGATCTGCAGCCTGCACAGAGTGATGATGAGATGTGCAGGTCAGGCATCAGCCGGGGTTCTGCTGGCAATACATCACTTCTTCAAACCTGCCTAGGATAGATGCTGGGAAGAGACGTGGGGTTTTTTTTTTTTTGAGATGTTATCTCACTCTGTCTCCCAGGCTGGAGTACAGTGGTGTGATCTTGGCTCACTGCAACCTCTGCCTCCCGGGTTCAAGCAATTCTCCTGCTTCAGCCTCCCAAGTAGCTGGCATTACAGGCGCCTACCACCATGCCTGGCAAATTTTTGTATTTTTAGTAGAGATGGGGTTTCACCATGTTGGTCAGGCTGCTCTCGAACTCCTGACCTCAAGTGATCCACCTGCCTCGGCCTCCCAAAGTGTTGGGATTACAGGCATGAGCCACCACGCCACGCCTGGCCTGACATGGGGGAACCTTATGGGGTGCTGGAAATGACCTTCCTCTTGATCCAGGTGGCAAAAATCTATTGAGCTGTACCCTTATGGCTAGCGTGTGGTGTGTGTGTGTGTGGCGGTTATATTTTATCCTCACCTCCCAACCCGGTCAGCCTTTCTTCTTCTTCTCACTTTCTCTTCCCTTGCCAGGGACCCACTTATGCCAACCCACAGCGGAGACTTGGCTCAGTTCCTCTTTGCCTCTTTGCTGGCAGAGCATCTGCCTTCCCCATCCTGCTTCCCACTCCTTCCCTGCCTTTCTTTCTTCTTCTTTCAGGGAGTCCTGCAGGAGCTCCTATAGATTGGGGAAACTTCATTTAGGAAGGGAGATAAAGGCCAGAGCCCTTGGTTCCTCTCTCTTGGGCAGGGCCATCCAGGTTGGCCCAACAGCGGACTCAACTGCCAAGACAGGTGGGAGAGGATAGAAAGTGCAGCCTGGGCCCGTGGAGGAGGTGGGGAAGGCCAGGCCTGGCATCTGGCCTCTAGGAGCTCACAGCCTAGCGAGGGTTCAGACACCGCTGCAAAGAACCAGGGGCCCAGGAAGCGTGGAGGAGGTGCCAGGCACAGGTGCACAGAGGGGTCCTGTGTTCTGACCGGGCACTGGAGGAGGTGTTCCCTAGCTGAGGGCGGGTGGACGTTCCAGATGGAGGGATGAGCATTAGACATATTTGATGGCAATCAGTTCAGATCTGGCCCCTTTCCTGGGACAAGCTCACAGGTGTGTTTGGGTGGAGCAGTCTGCCTTGGACCCAAGCATAGGTCCTCTAGCCCTCCTTTTATTTCGTTTCATTTTATTTTTTAAACTAGTGTAACTCATATAAGGACTGTCTCCAAGAGTTCATCCAGCAGTAATTGAGCAGCAAGACTCATCAAGTCCTTCCCTTTCACTGTGAGAGGACAGGAAGAAATGCAGAGAGGGCTGGTGCCGTGTGGTGACAGCCCTCACCAGTTGGGACTCCCTGCTCCTCCCCTTTCAGCCACACCTCTGCACACCCCCCAACACTCAGCTGTCCCCAGTGTGCAGCGCTGGC
>NW_012106252.1:1757991-1759025 GCF_000951045.1 Mandrillus leucophaeus
CTCGGCCTCCCAAAGTGCTGGGATTACAGGCTTGAGCCACCGCGCCCGGCCGGATCTATTATGTTAAATAAAATATATTAATTTAATTTCACCTGTTTTTTTTTTAAACTTTAAAGAAACGTGGCTCCTGGGAGGTTTTAAGTTGCTTGTGTAGTGTGCGTTCTATTCCTACTGGACAGCGCTGCTCAGCAGGATGCTAGACCGACGCGAGCCTGCTGGCACACACACGGCAGGCCCTAGTCACAGGAACGGCTGTTCTTTCCAGCCTTCTCTGCCACCACCTGCCTCATTTCCTTGTCTCCTGCCCCCGCCTCCAGCATCTCTAGTTCCCAGTGATATAACTCTGCTGTGAGCTTGCATATTTCTGTCCCTGCTCCCAGTTTAGAAGACAGCTTGGTTATGGTCATATGTACCAAAGCCAGGCCAGGGATGTGGAGGGAACTTTTTCCTGCTCAAGTGGCTTATTGAGTATTCACCCACCCAAACTGGGTCCCTTCCTGGGCCAAGAAGGTGAAATTCTCTTTTTCACTCACCTAGCCCAAGCTGACCCTCCATCAGCCAGTGGACAGGTACTGCCACCTGAGCATGCACCGGGGCAGTGGGGGCATCGATTTCATCCTTTGCCCCAAACAGCTTAGCAGCTGTCCCTTTACCGTAGATAAGACTCCTCCTGAGAGGAGTTTTGCACAGTCCATTTTTTTTTTTTCATTTTGTGAAATTTACAGTGGTTGAGCTGTTGCTACGAGCTTAGCTGAGTGTTCCACACCCTGTCCCATGGAATCCTGACAAAGCTCATTAGTCCTTCTGCAGGCAGAGACCTGGCAGGGTGGCGGTGGTGGCCCTCTTCCTGCTGGGCTGCCTGACCACCCAAGAGGGACCAGGTTTCCTGAGCGAGGAACCTCTGGTATGATTCTGCTGTCATAAAGGGAAGATTCAAACAAATTCTCTCTCTCTCTCTCTTTCTCTCTCTCCCTCCCTTCCTTCCTTCCTTCCTTCTTTCCTTCTTTCCTTCCTTCCTTCCTTCCTTCCTTCCT
>NW_012106252.1:1760170-1762804 GCF_000951045.1 Mandrillus leucophaeus
TCTCGGCCTCCCAAAGTGCTGGGATTACAGGCTTGAGCCACTGCGCCCTGCCAATTCTGCTTATCTTTAGGGAACTGGATGCTTGAGGTCAAAAGCTCCCCCTCCTGACCAAACTGGCTAAGATTTGTGGGATCCAAGGCCGCTCACTTGACCTCTGAAGAACCTCTAACTTCATTATAACTAATTTCTGTGCTAAATGACACTCCCACCAGCACCATGACAGTTAACAATCACCATGACAGGCCAGGTGCAGTGGCTCACGCCTGTAATCCCAGCACTTTTGGAGGTCGAGGTGGGCGGATCGCGAGGTCAGGAGATCGAGACCATCCTGGCTAACACGGTGAAACCCCGTCTCTACTAAAAACACAAAAAATTAGCCGGGCGTGGTGGCGGGTGCCTGTAGTCCTGGCTACTTGGGAGGCTGAGGCAGGAGAATGGCGTGAATCTGGGAGGCGGAGCTTGCAGTGAGCAAGCTCTGTCCTCGGGGACAGTGCAAGACTCTGTCTCAAAAACACAAACAAACAAACCCTGTATCTCTGAGATTGGTCACTGAGATTTAAAACAAAAACAAAAACAAAAACAATGACCATGACAAAGACCGGAAAAAATCACAAAAGCACAAAAAGGAGGACAGCATCCAGTTTCAAGGAGTTCTCCACTCAGTCCCAGAAAAGAAATGAATATTCCCCTGCTTGCTTTTAATATCCAACTGTTTGATTAAAGATGCCCTGACTTCCTGGCTCTCAGGAGCTGAGCCCAAGCTCCCACTTCTTTATTCTGTGACCATCTAATAAAGCCTGCACTGCTTGGCGCTCACTTTCAGTTTTGCATATTGGTTTTGTAACACCGAATGGGGAAAGGCTCCATTTTTTGGGGACCAGCTTTGTTAGTAACAAAGATACTGAATCAGAGAGAGGACTCATTTTTACAAGATCACAGCCGGTAAGTTGCATGGCTGGAATTCAAATCCAGAGCCTGTGCCCCTAACCTGGAAGGGGTGCCTGCCCTGGAACATTGTCTGGGTCTGGTCCAGGGCCCCATACAGGCATCACTGTCGTCACTGCTGGTTTCCTTTCCCAGAGCTTGGGGGAGGTGTTAAATGCCCTGCCCAGGTCAGTGTGGCATTAAAAAAAAAACTACTCATGACACTTGTTGAAGGCAGACTTTATTCAAGGGGGAGCTATTATATTGGGGTTTTGTAGTAGAGGAGAGAGATTGGGTTCCACTGTCTCTGCAATAGGGAAAATTGGAGATTTATAGCCAAGGAACGGGGTAGGGAGGTTGGTGGAAAATTACTAAAGAGTGTTGCAGCTCTTTTGCCCCAGTAGTTCAATGAGTTCCAAGTTCTTGTCCTGCGACTGAGAAAAATGAGGTACATGCACAGCAGAGAGTAAAGCAGAGTAGAATTTATTGAGGGACAGAAAAGCTCTTGACAGTGAGAAGGGACCTGAAAATGGGTTGCTGACCATGAGGCTGATATAATTAACATATAATAAGCAGTCAGGACACCAGAGGTTGGGTTGCTTTCTTTTTGTTTTTTTTTTTGAGACGGAGTCTCTCTCTGTCGCCCAGGCTGGAGTGCAGTGGCACGATCTTAGCTCACTGCAACCTCTGCCTCCCAGGTTGAAGCAATTCTCTTGCCTCAGCCTCCCAAGTAGCTGGGACTACAGGCACATGTCACCTGGCCCAGCTAATTTTTTGTATTTTTAGTAGAGGTGGGGTTTCACCGTGTTAGTGAGGATGGTCTTGATCTCCTGACCTCATGATATGCCCACCTCAGCCTCCTAAAGTGTTAGGATTACAGGCGTGAGCCACTGCGCCTGGCCCAGAGGTCACTTTCATTACTATCTTGGTTTTGGCTGGCTTCTTTACCACATCTTACTTTATCAGAGGGGTCTTCGTGACCTGTACCTTGCAAAACCAGTCCTACGGAACTCCTATTGCAAGACTACACAGGTTAATGGGTTAGCTCTACTATACTAGCCCACCTCATTTTTAAATTTTATCTATCTATCTATCTATCTATCTATCTATCTATCTATCTATCTATCTATCTATCTATCTACCTATCTACCTATCTACCTACCTACCTACCTACCTACCTACCTACCTATCTGACTACTTTTAGAGACAGTCTTGCTCTGTTGCCCAGGCTGGAGTGCAGTGGCATGATCATAGCTCACTGCAGCCTCCAATTCCTGAAAACCGTCCCACTGCGATGCCAGCCACAAGTCTGCGCTTCAGGTGCTTCTGGCCAACCGGTTATAAATCAGAGGTTCCCATAACCCCCTCCTTGAATTTGATAGTTTGCTAGAATGGCTCACAGAACTCAGGAAAATATTTGAGTTACTAGACTGACAGCTTATTATAAAAGAATACAACTGAAAAACAGCAGATGGCTGGGTGCAGTGGCTCACTGCTGTAACACCAGCACTTTGAGAGGGCGAGGCGGGCAGACCACTTGAGGTCAGGAGTTCAAGACAAACCTGGCCAATACAGTGAAACCCTGTTTCTACTAAAACTATAAAAATTAGCCAGGTGGGGTGGCGGGCACCTGTAATCCCAGCTACTAGGGAGGCTGAGGCAGGAGAATCGCTTGAACCCGGGAGGTGGAGGTTGCAGTGAGCCGAGATC
>NW_012106252.1:1763068-1770781 GCF_000951045.1 Mandrillus leucophaeus
CTGCCTCAGCCTCCCGAGTAGCTGGGACTACAGGCGCCCGCCACGTTGCCCGGCTAGTTTTTTGTATTTTTTTTAGTAGAGACGGGGTTTCACTGCGTTAGCCAGGGTGGTCTCGATCTCCTGACCTTGTGATCCGCCCATCTCAGCCTCCCAAAGTGCTGGGATTACAGGCTTTAGCCACAGCGCCCGGCCCGAAAGTTCCACTTCTCTAATCACATGCTTGATTCCCCTGGCATCCAGCCCCCCTCCTTAGGGGCTTTCCAAAAGTCTCTCATTAACTTAAACTCCTGTGTGGTTGAAAGGGGCTTGTTTTGATAACAAAACATGTTCCTTTCACTTTTGTTCCTTCAGGGATATTTCAAGAGCTGAGGACAAAAGACAAATATTAATTTATTACTTTACTTTAGGGCTCTGTGTCAGAAACTGGGGACCAATGTCAAACATACTTTTCATATCATATCTCAATATCGCATTGCCTATTGCATAAAAATTTAAAAAGTAGCAAAGCAACCAAAAAATCACCTGTTAAATCAGTCACCACCCAGAGATGACCAGGACCCATTCTGACCTATTTCCATCTGGTTATGTGTAGATTTATGACGACGCCAAATTCTTTGAGTCTCCCTTTGCCCTGTGCTGTGTCAATCTGTATGCAGTCCTGGGCAGCTCTTCACAGTCTCCCCAAAGAATTCCTTTTCACTTAAAACACAAGTTATAACTCTAATAGGTTTATCGCTCGATGTGCACATGGGAAGTCAGTATCTGAGACACTGGGTTGTAGCAGAGAAAGAAGCTTAATTGTAGTGTAGCAGGACGAGCCGTAGACAAAACTCAGACACCGGATTAAAGAAGGAAGAGGTTTTTTATTCGGCCGGGAGTGTCGGCAGACTCACATCTTAAGAACCGAGCTCCCCGAGAAAGAAATACTTGGCCTTTTTAAAGGCTTACAACTTTAAGGGGTCCACGTGAAAGGGTTGTGATAAATCGGGCAAGTGTGGGAAACGTGACTGGGGGCTACATGCATCAGCTAACAGAACAGAAAGTTTTACAATGCTTTTTTCATACAGTGTCTGGAATTTACAGATAACACAAGTAGTTTAGGCCAGGGGTTGATGTTATTATTATTACTTTGTTTAACTCCTATGGCCGGGTGGTGGTGCCAAAGTTGTCTGGCTATTTATCTTACTTTTGTTTCTTTCTGTCTTTACTCCTGTCTTGTGAACTAGGCAAGGTGTGGGAAGGAGGGCAGCAGGAGTAGTAGTGGTCTCCTTCCTTAGTAGGGCTGCTGAATGAGGAGACCAGAGGAAACCACATTCATCTCCCTGAGGAGTCTGCTAGGAATTTTAAGGGTTTTGGAGGGAACTGATCATTGATGGGTGCAAGGTGAATTCATGGACAGGGAAATGAAGAAACTGCATTCTCAAGCTAATTTGATTCCTCTGTGGGAGCCTTCAAACTGGTTGGCATCAGCTGTTCCATTGGAATTCAGGGTTGGAGAAACATCTTCAGCAATTCTTTTTTTTTTTTTTTGAGACAGATTCTCGCTCTGTCACCCAGGCTGGAGTGCAATGGCGTGATCTGGGCTCACTGCAACCTCCGCCTCCCAGGTTCCAGCGAGTCTCCTGCCTCAGCCTCCTGAGTAGCTGGGATTACAGGCATGCACCACCATGCTCCACTAATTTTTGTATTTTTGTAGAGATGGGGTTTCTCCATGTTGGCCAGGCTGGTCTTGAACTCCTGACCTCAGGTGATCCACCCACCTCGGCCTCCCAAAGTGCTGGGATTACAGACGTGAGCTAACGCACCTGGCCATCTTCACCAATTCTTAAACAAAAGTCTCATGATTCTAATGTCAGAGATCCTATCTACAGGAACATGGAGATACAGATGTTCAGTACTGAGTGTTAAGTGATTTTAGGTTACAAGGAACTGGGACAAAGAGCAGCCCGATGAATGCGTAATTATACCTGTATTCCTGTCCAGAGTTCTTGTTAACCTTGTGAGGACAGCTTCAGTGTGAGTGATGTAAACTCTACTCAGTGATCCCTGAAAGAGGTGGGGGAGGGTATTTACACACACACACAGACACACACATGCCATATCTCAAAAGTCTTAACTTGCTTAGATCCCTCTTGACCTCTCTATGGGGGTTGCTTTCTCCATCCCGAACCTGTTGTGTTGGCTCCTTGATCTCCTCCTTTGATCCCCTCCCAATTCCAGACCTTCAACTTTTCTGTCTCTGGTTTTGCAAGTCAGTTTATCCCTGCTCCCTGCTTGCCCGCAAATGTGTACAGCCAAGACCTGTTTCAGTACTGGGGAGAAAAAAAAAAAAGAGGGTTGCAGGTTTATAGACCCTCTAGAGAGCAGGAGGGGTTAGAAACATCCAAAAATTTCTTTCTTTTTTTTTTTTTTTGAGATGGAGTCTTGGTCTGTAACCCAGGCTGGAGTGCAGTGGTGTGATCTCGGTTTACTGCAACCTCTGCCTCCTGGGTTCAAGCGATTCTCCTGCTTCAGCCTCCTGAGTAGCTAGGTTTATAGGCATATGCCACCACACCTGGCTGAATTTTTTATTTTTTGTAAAGACAGAGTTTTGCCATGTTGGCCAGGCTGGTCTTGAACTACCTTGGCCTCCCAAAGTGCAGGGATTACAGGTGTGAGCCACCGCACCAAGCCAAAATTTTTATTTTTGTTTTTAAATTATACATTTAAGCTGTTGGAGGTCAGAATATGCCACCCCAAAATATGACTATAGACCAGAATATGCTGCCCCAAATATACTTCGGCATAAGGATTATTTTGAACTGATTTTTTTTAACAAAAAAAATTTACAGTTAAGGGAATAAACAAGTTAATCATGTTTAATGAACAGACCCAGGACATGTCCTGATGTACCAATACCTTAAGAAACAAGGCCGGGAGGGGTGGCTCACGCCTGTGATCCCAGCACTTTGCAAGGCTGAGGTGGCTGGATCACCTGAGGTCAGGAGTTTGAGACCAGCCTGGCCAACATGGTGAAACCCCGTCTCTACTAAAAATACAAAAAATTAGCCGGGCGTGATGGCGCGCACCTGTAATCTCGGCTACTCAGGAGGCTGAGGCAGGAGAATTGCTTGAACTTGGGAGGTGGAGGTTGCAGTGAGCTGAGATGATACCACTGCACTCCAGCATGGATGACAGAGCCAGACTCAGTCTCAAAAACAAAACAAAACAAAACAAAACAAAAACCCAAAGCATTCTTAGTGTGAGTTTTGCTTTAAAGATAATATATCAGAGGTTGGGTGCGGTGGCTCACGCCTGTAATCCCAGCACTTTGAGAGGCCAAGGTGGGCGGATCACGAGGTCAGAAGATCGAGACCATCCTTGCTAACACAGTGAAACCCCTTCTCTGCTAAAAATACAAAAAAGTTAGCCAGGTGTGGTGGTGGGTGCCTGTAGTCCCAGCTACTCGGGAGGCTGAGGCAGGAGAATCACTTGAACCTGGGAGGTGGAGATTGCAGTGAGCCAAGATCGTGCCACTGCACTCCAGCCTGGCAACAGGGTGAGACTCTATCTCAAAAAAAAAAAAGATGATTCCTAAAGTTGCACGTTAGCTCAATTCAGCTCTCATGGGTTTATATTTCCAGATCTCTCTCCAGAGATGGTGTTAGAATCACAGCAACTCAGTGAACCGGAAACATCTCTGGGGCTGGGCACGGTGGCTCACACATGTAATTCCAGCACCTCGGGAGGCCGAGGAGGGGTGGATCACCTAAGGTAAGGAGTTCCAGACCAGCTTGGTCAACATGGCAAAACCCCATCTCTACCAAAAATACAAAAATTAGCCAGACATGATGGTGTGCACCTGTAGTCCCAGCTACTCGGGAGGCTGAGGCAGGAGAATTGCTTGAACTTAGGGGGCAGAGGTTACAGTGAGCTGAGATCATGCCACTATGCTCCAGCCTGGGTGACAGAATGAGACTGTCTCAAAAAAACACACAGAAACATCTCCGGGGCAAGGGTTGTGGGGCCAGGGCTTTGCTCTTGGGAGCTTCTCTGCCTGGCTAAGTCCCTTCACTCATCTGATTCTCAGTTCCTTCCTGTGTAAAAGTGAGCATGAAAACACACAGGGTTGGAAAACAGTATTTCTTTCTTTTTTGAGACAGGGTCTCACTCTGTTACCCAGGCTGGAGTGCAGTGGTGCCATCTTGGCTCACTGCAACTTCCACCTTCTGGGTTCAAGCGATTCTCTTGCCTCAGCCTCCCAAGTAGCTGGGACTACAGGCGTGTGCCACCACGCCTGGCTAATTTATGTATTTTTAGTAGATATGGGGTTTTGCCATGTTGGCCAGGCTGGACTTGAACTCCTGACCTTAGGTGATCTGCTCACCTTGGCCTCCTAAAATTTTGGGATTACATGCATGAGCCACTGTGCCCGGCCCCCATTGATGTTTAATAAACATCTCAAACTCAGTATGGCTCAGACAGAGCCCCTAATCTCCCTGCACTGAACAGGTCCTGCCCACAACCTTCGCATTGTTCATGGCAGCTCTATCCTCTCAGTAATAGCATTCTTTTTTTTTTTTTTTTTTTGAGACAAAGCTTTTCCTTGTCACCCAAGCTGGAGTGCAGTGGCGCGATCCTGGCTCACTGAAAGCTCCGCCTCCTGGGTTCACGCCATTCTCCTGCCTCAGCCTCCCGAGTAGCTGGGACTACAGGCGCCCGCCACCGCGCCCGGCTCATTTTTTGTATTTTTAGTAGATACGGGGTTTCACCGTGGTCTCAATCTCCTGACCTTGTGATCCGCCCGCCTCGGCCTCCCAAAGTGCTGGGATTACAGGCGTGAGCCACCGCGCCCGGCCAGTAATAGCATTCTTGACCCCTCCACCTACTACAGTTTGTTGGTACATCTGGGGGCTTTCCCTGCATGTTAGCTCCAGCGTCTGGTTGCTTCTTGCCACCTGTACATCATTTTCAAGTCTACAGTTCAGTGTAGGGTTCCTTTGCTCCACTCTGATCTGAGCCGCCATCCTCTCTCGCCTGGACTATTGCAGTCGTTTCCTCATCTCCCACTAGGTCTCACTCCTGTCCCTGTTCCCTGGCCCTTCATTCCACACAGCAGCCATAGTTTCCACCATGTTCTAGGAGGCCCCCTGTGATCCAGTGCCTGTGACTCTGCTCAGCTCATCTCAACTACTCGGCCTTCTGTTTCCACTCCAGCTACACCAGCCCCCTAGCTGGGCCTAGAGCATGTCAGAAATGCTCCCACCTTGGGGTCTGGAAGCTTTCCTCCAGAGATCTTCATGGCTTTCTTTCTCAAAGTCTAAGGTTTTGCTTACATAGCACTTTTGTATGAGGCCTTTCCTGACCCCTCTCTCTCTCTCTATTTTTTGAGACGGGGTTTCACTCTTGTTGCCCAGGCTGGAGTGCAGTGGTGTGATCTCGACTCACTGCAACCTCCGCCTCCTGGGTTCAAGCTGTTCTCCTGCCTCAGCCTCACGAGTAGCTGGGACTACAGGCGCGTGCTACCACGCCCAGCTAATTTTTTGTATTTTTGGTAGAGACAGGGTTTCACCATGTTGGCCAGTCTGGTCTTAAACTCCTGACCTGAGGTGATCCACCTGCCTCAGCCTCCCAAAGTGTTGGGATTACAGGCAAGCCCCCATGCCCAGCCTTGACCTCCCTATTTTGAATCGCAGCCCTCCCTGCAGTCTTCCTCCACTCCCTTATTCTGCATTACTGCTCCTTTCCCTCCAGGACATCATCTCCTACACCTGTAATGTACTTATTTATTTGGACTGTTAATATCTGCCTCCCTCACTGTAATCTAATATCATATTCACTGAAGTCCCCCAATGGAGTGAAGGATGTGCCATCCCCAAATATGCCAAATTGGCATAGTGATTATTTTGAGCTGAAACTATTGGAGAAATTGTAGTTTCAGAAAGGGTGAGCTGACCTGTCTTTTCCTGTATGCAGTAAGCCATAAAGATTTCTCTGGGAGGTCCCTTCCCTGGTTTAGAAATTAGCTCTTGTCCTCACAGACTGGGAACTGAGGCTGCAACAGACCTGAATAAATAAACTTTCCAGGCTGGGTGCGGTGGCTTACACCTGTAATCCCAACACTTTGGGAGGCTGAGGTGTGTGGATCATCTGAGGTCAGGAGTTCGAGACCAGCCTGGCCAACATGGTGAAACTCCGTCTCTACTAAAAATACAAAAATTATCTAGGTGTGGTGGCAAGCACCTGTAATCCCAGCACTGTGGGAGGCTGAGGCAGGAGGATCACTTGTAGTCAGGACTTGAGATCTGCCTGGGCGACATGATGAAACCCCATCTCTACTAAAAATACAAAAAATTAGCCAGGCGTGATGGCACGCGCCTGTAGTCCCAGTTACTCAGGAATCTGAGGCATGAGAATCGCTTGAACCCAGGAGGCAGAGGTTGCAGCGAGCCAAGATCGCACCACTGCACTCCAGCCTAGGCAACAGAACAAAACTCCGTCTCAAAAATAAATAAATAAATAAATAAAATATGAGTCAAATGCATGTATGGATTAAACTGCTTTATTTACTATAAAGTCTGTACACATATGAGCAATAACTATTACCTCCTCTTTTATTAATGTATTCTTTCTGGCTTCCTGAAGGACGTCTTCACTGGGATGTTCTGCCAGGAACTTAAACCCCAGCCCTGGTCTCCCCTGTGTGGCCCCTGACTTCCCAGCTCTGCCAGTGGCACCACCATCCGCGTCGCTCATGCCTCCTGTTCTCCTTCCTTCCTAATTGCTCTGAAACCTCATCCATTTGCCCTATCCACTCCAGCTATCATGTACTCCAGCTATCATGTTCTTTTCCTGGACAGACTTCTGGTCAAGCTGCTGGCTTGCTCAAAGACCTTTGCTGGCCCCATGGCCTAAAGGGTTAAGTGAAACCTCCTACCTGGGCACTGGAGGACTTGGCCATGCTGCTCTCCCCTTCACAGTTGACCTAGACTTGGGACAAGCTGGATTCCTGAGAATCCGTGTTTCCTGCCCCCGTGCCTTTGCTCAGGTTGGTCCCTCCGCCCGCAGTGCCTGCCTTCATCTCTGTTTGCCCCGGTACCGCCTGCCCTGTAAGGTTCAGTCGCGACATGGCTTGCTGCAGGAGGGCTTTCCTGATGCGTTTCGGGGCAGGCTCTCTCCATCTTTTGGAACCTTTATCACGATCTTCTATTCTGGGCGGTATCTGACGCCAAGCTGAGTATTGGATCATGTCATTTGAAGGCCATCCTATCGGACCGTAAGCTCTTTCAGGGCACGGGCTGCGTCTTGTCCCTTTCTATGTTCCTTGTAGCCTCAGCACAGGGCCCGGTTTCGCTCAACCTGAGGGTGACCTGGCATTTCAGGTTCAACGCAGAGCGGCCTGACAGGCACACTTCCTGCAATGGCCACAGGATGGCAGCACAGACCGGGTTTCGGCACCTAGGCGCGCCTCCCGCACCCTCCGCACTACTCAACATTTCTCGGCCCTAATGGGGTACTCGGTTCCCTGGAGATGTTGTGCAGGAAGGCCCTCTCTCTAGGGCTGGGGGCTTTAGGGCTGGGGAAGAGGCACCAGGGGCAGAGCCTCTGGACCCCACGTGGAGTCCTGTAATGAGTGCGTTTCCTCCCCTTCCCCGTAGTCCCTTTTCCAAGAGAGAACTCTCGTGCTCGCTTCGGCAGCACATATACCAAGAGAGAACTCGCGGGGGTGGGGGT
>NW_012106252.1:1771021-1775599 GCF_000951045.1 Mandrillus leucophaeus
GAGGTGGGCGGGGCGCGGGTAGGAAGGAGCACTGGGGAGGGAGTCGGCGAGTTTGGGTCCTGGTTCTGTGCTGCGGTCCTGGGCTGGTGTGGTGTGTAACGGGAAAAGGCCTGTCACAAAGCGTGGCAAATGTGCTCGTGGCAGATGCCCACGAACGTTTGTCTCCCTGTTCTCTGGCCTCCACCTCCCCTGAAGTTTTCCCAAAGGCAAAATGATGGGTTAGACAAAGATTCGAAGTGCAGCCACGTTCGCTGCGCATGGGGCAAGGTGGGGGGGTTTCTGGGGCCCCAGAGCGCTCTGCTCCCATCTCAAGGACCCCGCTTCTGGAGGCAGGGTTAACGCTCCATGTAGGCAGAGGAAACACCCCAGGTTTCTTAGGATTCTTGCTGTGTGACCTTGGGAAGTCCCTGCACGCCTCGGGCTGCAGCTGCCGCCTGTGAAAGTAGGTGCTGCACTTCCTGGATGGTGGAAGATTGCTAAGGTAACCACAAAGTGCCTGCTCAGCAGCAGCTGCCATCATCATCATAGTTATTCTTATTAGGGTTTTGTCCTGTGCCAGCATTTGACAATTCTAACCTCACCTGGAGGCCCGCTAAGAGAGCAGGCGAGGGCTGGTGCTCGTTTAGGGATGCCTAAAACGTTTGCAGGGGGAGTAGGAGAAAGGAAGGACAAAGGATGTTCATGACGGTCAAAGACCTGGGTTTGGGACTTCCCGGGGTGAGGGGGTGTGGAGGGAGGGCCCCAGATCGCGCCTTCTCCCTGTAGGTCTGGTCCCGGGGTCGCGGCGCGCGTGCGCAGGAGGAGGCCGTAGGCCCGGCCAGCAGAGGGCGCCACGAGCACCACGCCCGGGCTGAGCTGTGCGGGGCCCTGCCTTGCTGCGCGGTGGGCATGCCGGCCTGGCTGCGATGGGAGAGGGCTACGCTGGGGAGCTGAGGGTAGGGGGAGCTGTCCCTATTTTCAGTTGTTGGTCGGTGTCCTGTGTGGCATTGTGGGTTTGCCTGCAACCACCCCATATTCATTCATCTATTAATTCATTCATTCAACTAGCACGATCGAGCACCCACAAGTTTCAGCCACTGTGCTGGGAGTAAAGAGGGGAACGAGGTGCATGCCCGGAGAACCGCACCCGCCATCCAAGTGACAGAGGTCAGCCCAGGACTGGGAGAGCTTGGAGGAGGGGCCGCCTACCTAGAGAGAACAGGTGAGCCAGACAGAAGGCAGGAAGCACGGAGAGTCCGCTCGCAGCTTGGCAATGTGGGGAGCTGAACAGAACAAGAACTGTTTGGGATCATGCTCTCGAACACTGGCCTAGGGCCGGTGATGTCGAAGTCATGATGAATCCAGGGCTAAACTACAGCAGACACAGCAGCTGTCCCCAAGGGGGTTATAAATGCATGAGTGTGTGTGTGTGGGGGGGCGGGGGGGAGGCTGGGGGGTGTAGGCAAATACCAGGACTGGAAGAAGTAGAGTCCTAGGAGCTCGACCCTCCTAGGCCGGCAGGGGTGTCTTGCAGCCTCCCTGTGAAGGTAGGTGGGCTGTGTGGGGAAGGAGGGCCAGGTATGTGAGTGGGGGAGTGGACAGAGGGGTGGGGTAGGAACCAAGGGCAGCAGGGAGTCCAGGCGGGAGCAGTGGGCACGGAGATGGAGCAGACAGTCTGGTGGGAGAGTGAGGGGTGGGACGGACAGTGGGGAGAGGGTGGCAAAGCCTGCTTGAGCCTCTGAGCCTCAGTTATCTCAGAGGATGTTGGCATAACCCAGAGGGCAGTGAGGACGGGGACAATGGGAAAAAGAATAAAGCGAAGACCATCTTGGTTCTATTATGAGGAGTAGAGTGCCCTGATCAAGGAGGTGATGATGCTTCCATGTGTCCTGGGCAGGTCAGAGAGCAGGACCTGAGAGCGTTAGAACTGGTAGCAGCCTTTCAGGCCATCTTATCTGATTCCTTTCTCTTACATATGGGGAAACTGAGGCTCAGAGAAGGTAAGGAAAGGCTACTCCCCCAGAACAGAGTTCAGTTCTTAATGGCACTTTTTTTTTTTTTTGAGATAGCGTCTTGCTGTGTTGCCCTGGCTGGAGTGCAGTGGCTCAGTCATGGTTCACTGCAGCCTTGACCTCCTGGGCTCAAGTGATCCTCTTGCATCAGCCTCCTGAGTAGCTGAGACTACAGATACACGCCACCATGCCTGGCTAATTTTTAATTTTTTTGTAAATGGTGGGGGATCTCCCTATGTTGCCCAGGCTGGTCTCAAACTCCTAGGCTCTAGTGAGCCTACAGCCTCAGCCTCCCAAAGTGCCAGGATTACAGGATCGAGCTGCCGTGCCCCACCCTGGTGGCACATTTTAAAATGCAGAACACTGACTGAGAGGAACTTTTCTGGAAAAGGTCAGTTGGAGATAAACCATGTCATTATCACCACCTGTTATCACCACTGAGTACTTAATGGGTGCTAAGCACTTCACAACACCATTCCTGTCACAGGTGCAGCCCTGAGGTCAGTGATCCATCTTTTACAGAGGAGAAAATGGAGGTTCAGAGAGGTTACCTAAGAGACAGACAACACAGCCGGTAAGGGCTTGAGCTGGAATTCACATCCAGAGTACCCTCCCGCCTACCCTGTGTGAGGGCCTCTGCCAGGGAACAGCCAGTGAGGCTGTTACAGGGTGAGGGGTTGTGCTGGGGGCAGGGAAGCACCTCCATCTGTGTGTATGCCTCAGGAGCCTGTGGGCAAAGGAGGCATCAATTTCATCTCAGAATGAACTTTCCAGCCAGCAGAGCTGCCCAGTCACGGAATGGGCTCTACTAAGGAGCAGAATGTGCTCTGCCTCCTCCCAGGACAGGCAGTGGCCCCCTGTTGCCCCAGAGCAAGAGCAGATGCTTTAACTTTGCAGATTCACCCAGCATTGGAGGCTCTGACTGGCTCAGCCCCCCTCTCTCTGCAGCTCTGCCTGACTTCCTCTCTCCATCACCCTCTGCATTCCTGCCGGTCAGTCCTTTCAGCCACTTTCCGGTACACTCATCAGCTCTGGAACTTGGCACCTGTGGTTCTTACACCCTGTTGGCTAGACAACCCATTCTCAGGCCACTGGAAGCCTTCCATGACACCCAACAAGGTCAAGTCGCTGCCCATATGTGCTGCTCAAGTGGCTTCTCTGCCCCTTCAAATATGCCTCATCACACCTTATGAATGATTGGGTAGTCAGTTCCACGAGGGCAGGACTGCTTTGCCTGTTCTCAGGTGTTTCTCCAGCACCTGGCACTGCACATC
Organism: Mandrillus leucophaeus; assembly: GCF_000951045.1. Taxonomy (NCBI): domain Eukaryota; kingdom Metazoa; phylum Chordata; class Mammalia; order Primates; family Cercopithecidae; genus Mandrillus; species Mandrillus leucophaeus. Next base: position 1,774,287 of record NW_012106252.1, read on the forward strand.
GTGTTGTGCTCAAAAAGAGTTTGCTGAAAGAATGAATAACGACTGAAGTTAAGAAAGAATGATGAAGTACTCAAGGCCAAATGCCTGGGGAACCGGACTTAAGTCAGTTGACCTTCACACCCCCTCCAACATCTTTTGGCCATAGTTCATGGTCTTTGATCAGTTCCCCAGGGTTAGAGATGCACAGCCACAGTTAGTAAACATTTAAGCTCTGTCAGGTGTTTTCTCACCGATCAAATAATAAGCAGGGGCCAGGCGTGGTGGCTCACTCCTGTAATCCCAGCACTTTGGGAGGCCTAGGTGGGTGGATCATCTGAGGTCAGGAGTTCGAAACCAGCCTGGCCAACATGGCCCCGTCTCTACTAAAAACACAAAACCCCGTCTCTACTAAAAACACAAAAATTAGCTGGCGTCGTGGGTGCCTGTAATCCTGGCTACTCTGGAGGCTGAGACAGGAGAATCGCTTGAATCCGGGAGGCGGAGGTTCGGTGAGCCGATATCGTGCCACTGCACTCCAGCCTGGGCAACAGAGCAAGACGCTGTCTCAAAAAAAAAAAAAAAAAGAAAAAAAAAAGCAGGGACGAAGTGAAACTTTTTCAGTGGATACTAGTTTAAAGGCTTCAAGTCCTGCCTGGAATACTTTGTGCGCTGGTCGTTGCCACACCTGGCTGGACCAGCAGGGCCTCTCTCGGAAGCCACGTGAGCTTTTTGCTCACCGGATCTGGGCTCCCAGCTGCGCTTCCAGAAATAGCCACCAGGTGGTGGCAGAAGCTAAGAGTCCGGGCTTAGGGAGAGCCGGCCAGCACGAACCACCGGCAGGGGGCGCTGCTGCTCCGCCAGGTGAGCAGGTGCAGCGGAGGTAGGCCAGATGTACCTGCTGGGCTAAGGGGAGCTGGGCCTGTCCCACCAGGAATGGGTGGAGGGGAAGGTCCTAATAGCAGCAGGGAAGGAAGGCTGGGTGGCCTCTTTACTCTTCTTTGTACACTGGGAACTTGACCCCTACTTTATGGGATTTATGAGCAAACTGTGAAGGTCTGTAAGTCCTCTATTGCAGCCACTCAATGCTGCCCTTGTGTGGGACAATCCGTGGGTGCATGGGGGTGGCTGTTCAGATGTCACAAAACGCAGCTGTCCCTCGGGTTCCATGGGGCTTTGGTTCCAGGACCTTCTACTTAATACCAAAATTCGCAGGTGCTCAAGTCCCTGCTATAAAATGGAGTAGTATTTGCATATAATCTATGCACACCTTCTGTTTACTTTAATCATCTCCGGATTACTCAGAAGACCTAATACGATGAAATGCTGTATAGATA
>NW_012106252.1:1775668-1784341 GCF_000951045.1 Mandrillus leucophaeus
GGAGTGCAGTGGTGCGATCTCGGTTCACTGCAACCTCCGCCTCCCAGGTTCAAGCGATTCTCCTGCCTCAGCCTCTGGAGTAGCTAGGACTATAGGCACCCGCCACCATGCCTGGCTAATTTTTGTATTTTTAGTAGAGATGGTGTTTCACCATGTTGGTCAGGATGGTCTCGATCTCTTGACCTAGAGATCTGCCCGCCTCGGCCTCCCAAAGTGCTGGGGTTACAGGCGTGAGCCACCGTGCCCGGCTGCCATAGTTGTTATACTATATTGCTTAGGGAATCATCACAAGAAAAAAGTCTGTACATGTTTAGTACAGAAACAATTTTGTGTTTTGGAATATTGTCCATCTGTGGTTGATTGAATCCGTGGATATGGAGGATCAACTGTATTGTTCTTCTTCCTTTAATTTTTTTGGACAGAGTTTCGCTCTTGTTGTCCAGGCTGGAGTGCAATGGCGCGATCTCAGCTTACCGCAACCTTTACCTCCTGGGTTCAAGCGATTCTCTTGCCTCAGCCTCCTGAGTAACTGGGGTTATAGACATGCATCACCACGCCCGGCTAATTTTGTATTTTTAGTAGAGATGAGGTTTCACCATTTTGGTCAGGCTGGTCTCGAATTCCTGACCTCAAGTGATCCACACACCTTGGCCTCCCAAAGTGTTGGGATTACAGGCGTGAGCCACTACGCCTGGCTGTTTTCTTCCTTCCTTTCTTTTTTTTTTTAAAGACAAGATCCTATTCTATTACCCAGGCTGGAGTGCAGTGGCACGATCATAGCTCACTGCACCTTCGAATTCCGGGGCTCAAATGATTCTCCCACTTCAGTCTCCACAGTAGGTGGGACTATAGGCACACACCACCATGCCTGGCTAATTAAACATTTTCTTGTTGTTGTTGTTGTTGAGATAGGGTCTTGCTTTCTTGCCCAGGCTGGTCTCAAACTCCTGGCGTCAAGTGATCCTCCTGCCTTGGCATCTCAAGGTGTTGAGATTACAGGCACAAGCCACTGCACCCAGCCTGTTCTTTTGATTTTTAAAAGAACTACCTAAAAATGTGAAAATCATTCATAGCTCTTGGGGCCGCACAAGACAGGCGGGGGGCTCTGACTAGGTAAAGTCTCACACCAGTGCCTGACCCATAAAAGGTGCCCAATTCATGGCAGGTGTTGCCAGCCCACCCAGGAGCTCACAGCCAGGGCTCCATGGCTCCACTCTCCTGCCACCCCTGGAGTGGGGGGTGGGATGGGGGGGTGGGACTCTGTCCTTCCAATTGTGGCCCCTGGCTCTCTTCCACTTTGTAGAAAGCACTCAGTGAAGGTTAGCTGTCATCTGTCCTCCTTGGCTGCATGTCCACGCCTGCAGGCCTCTGCTCTTGCAGTCCCTCCTCCTGGTGAATCCCCTGTCCTTGACATCTTTCAGGGAACCACCACCACAATCAAGACAGAGAACATTCCCTACACCCCAAACATGTCCCTCGTGCCCCTTCCCAGTCGACCTTGACTTACAAAAAAAATCTCCCAATTACCAAGTGCTTGCAGGGTGTCAGGCGCCACAGAGGCCCTTGGCCAGTTGGTCTCACTGAAGCCTCTGGGACCTGGGGATGTGAGGGCAGTTGTTACAGTGGTACCTTAGGGCTGAGGGCTCTGAGGCCACGATGGGCAGGAGGCAGAGCTGGGACCTGAATCCAGGCACATCCCTTAGCCACTCTCCTGCCCTGCCTGTCCCCCAGCCCTTCGTGTTCCTAGGGCCACGTTGCTCACACCTCCTTTACTCCTGGCTAATCTGGGTGTGGCCTGGGACCCACAGCCTTGGCATCCGCTGGGAGCTGGTGGGAAATGCAGAGTGTCGGGCCAGATCCCACACTACCGAGTTAGCACCTGCTGTTCTGAGGCTCGGAAGCTCTGTCTTGAGGCGGGCTCTTCCTGGGAAGTGGTGGCCGTGTCTGCGTCCCCTTCCCTGCTCACTGTGAGCTCCTGCTGGGCAGGTGCTCAGCCCTCTGGTGCTCACTTCGGGGCCTGGCCCTCGGCCCCCTGTGAATCAAAGTTAAATGAACAGATGAAGGGAAGGGCAGGTGGTCAGAGCTTTGCGTGAGGGTGTGGGGGTGAGGGGCTGTGGTGCTCAGGAGCCGATGGGAGGAATGGGGCTGGGGCAGGGGCCTCGTCACCTGTTTGGAGGTCTGGTTCTTCACTCACTCTAGGTGCTGCCCAAGTTGGCTCAGGGAGTCTGTGTTCGTTTGCATACATTTGCGTGCACTTAGCCTATCTCTCTGGTGCACTAGGAGGCGCAGGCTGGACTGTGGAGGGGAGAGGGTGGACAGGACAGCAGGCTAGGGGTGTTGGGGGCTTTAGGGTTGCAGATGTCTTTCTTGGAGCAGGTCTGGAGTTTGAGCACCCATCCTCTTTGGGTGAGGGTAGAAGCCTGCTGGATCCTCCTGGCTCTGGGTGCCTGCTGGGGCTGGGCAGTTCCCACCTCCCTGGCTTCGCTCCTCAGTGACCCTTTCCTGGAACGCCCTTTCCCCTGTGTCCCTGTGACAACCTTGTGATCTGGGTGCTGGTTACACAGGTGGGTTCCGTCTGTGAAAATTCACTGAGTTGTATAGCAATTATATGTGCATTTTCTGCATAAAAAATGGAAAAAGACCAGCACTGACTTCCAGGAAGAGTCCCATGTCTATTCCACGGCTGGGAGCCCTCCCAGGGTGCCTCTCTTGCCCCTGCCCACGGTCTGCAGTGAAGGCCCTCGTCAATTTCAACTCGACTGAGTTTTATTTATTCACTCTCCTCTCCCCCTGGACTGTGAGCCACCGGGGGCAGAACCAGGTCCTGTTCATTCTTGTGTCCCCTGACATGGGACCTGGCACAGGGCAGGTGCGGAACACATGGGTTCAACCTCACTGTCTCTGGGGTGCTCCCGGAGGCCTGAGGCACTGACCACCTGAGGGGGGCATTTCTCCTTACTACCCCCACCCCAGGCACACAAAAGGCCAGCACCACAGTGCTCCTGCTGTGGGCCAGGGCTAGAAGTGGGACTCGAGGGTCCCTGGGTGGGAGTGGGTGTGGGGCACGGCCACCCTCTGGTTCTCAGCGCCCTGCCCTCCCCTGTTCTCTCTAGCCCGGGTGGCACCTCCTCTTGTCTGTGGTTCATCCTCGGCCTTGAGGCCATCTGGGTCCCTGCTGAGTTCTTCTTCAGGCTTGGGGAGGGGGAGGTAGAGGCCTGGCTTTTCTGGATTGGGCCTGCATGCTGAGAGCCTCTGGGCCTGCCCGGCCTGGCCCTGCCTCATCCCTGCCAGCCCCTCCCTGCCCTGCAAGTTGGGGCCTCCCTGCTGCCGAGTCACAGAGACCTGTAAGCGGGCACACAGCCCCCTCCCCACCATCTGGAACTTGGCAGAGAAGGACTCTGGCCTGCCTCTCTGGCCTCAATTTCCCTTTTCCGTAAATTGGGAAAACAATTAAGGCAGCTGCCAGCTCAGATCAGTCAGAGGGTGTGGGAGACCTCAGGACCCAGGAGTGCGCAGAGCAAAGGCCTGCTGGGTGTGTGTGGGGTTCGTGAGGGTGCCCCTCAGCTGGGCCGGGGTCTGCACGGTGGGGCAGGTGAGGGGGTGGGAACCTTGTCGGGGAGAGCACGGGAAAGTCAGGGCCTGAGTTTCGGCCCAACTTGATCCTAACTGGCTGCAGGCCCATCCCTCCTGGGCCTCACTTTACTTTTTTGTAAAGGGGGCCCTGGGTGAGATTGTCCTTCAGCCCACACGAGCTCCAAGGCCGGCTGAATGCCTTGCTTTGTTTGACCCGCACAGGGTGTTATTTTGGAATTAGTTTCCAAATTTGAAGCATGGAGGCTTCCCATACAAACCCAGAGTTCCAGCTTCCTGGGTGCAAAGTGAGAAGATCTGGCCTCCTGGGATTCTCTGTTTGCAGGTGGCCAGTGGCACAGTGGCGGGAGAAGGGGCCTCCGTTCCCCCTGCCCCAGGGCTGACCCTCCTACCGTCCATACCCTAGAGGCCCCGCCCTGCCTAGGACCCTCAGTTGCTGGCCACCCAGCCCCAGCCTGGTCCTCTGGTGTCTGGTGCACCTGCGTGGGCAGGCTTCTTCTGTTTTGCCACCTTGCAGCTTCCGAGGGCAGGTCTGGATCAGACTGGCATTAGCTCATGTGCTTATCCAAAGCACACAAAGCAGAGATCTAGGTCTCGGCATTTCCTGGGGGTGTCCGGAGCCGTGGTCAGGGCCCAGAGACCGTGTCTGTGTGTGGGGTGCTGAGTCGCTCCTGCTGGGGTTCAGTCCTTTCCTTCTCGCTTCACTGGCCCCCATTCCATGTCTCAGCCTGGTCGCAAGGCCCTCGGGGACTGGACCCTGCTGTCCCTCTCTCTCTCCGTCTTTTTTTGAGTGAGCCTCTTGTTTATTGACCTTGAGACAGGGAAGCTCTCGCCCTGTGTAGGAGGCCTGCGGGGCTCCAGAGCCCCGGGTTTCTTCCTCGCTTGAACAGAGGTGGTCTGGAGTGCTGAGTGGTGCGGCCTTGGCTCCGTGTTGAATTAACGGCTGGGTAGGACGGAACCCTGGACTCCTGCCCCTGGCCTGCGTTCTTCCTGTGGTTCCAGGTTCAGAACAGCAAATGGCAGGGCCCCTGGCTCTGAGGCCGGGGGTTTAAGGAGCTGGCGATGTGGCGAATGTGGGTTTGAAAGCCCTGGGCCCAGACAACAGGATGAGTCCAAGCAGCGATTCCAAGTCTGCCGCAGGGACCCGCTGGGTGCCAGAGGCCCCTACAGGGAAGCCCCTCCTCTGCCCCATCACATCCGCCCCTGAAATCGCGGCTGAAAAACCGCACTGGAATTCCTGAGGGTCAGTGCCGAAGCGGTCCCAAACTGAGGAGGCCACTTTGCATGGGGACAGAGGAGGGGGCCACGGGGTAGAGGGACAGGAAAGGCCATTGCAGCAGGGCCCAGAGGGGGACTGACCCAGGCTGAGCAGGAGTCCCAAGGAAGGGCCCAGGTGCTGCCTGCCACCAGGACCCCCGCATCACCGAGGCCTCTCTTGCAACAAGAAAGCTTGCATACTCCAAATGATGGCATCATTCTCGGGCAGGAGGGAGGGGAGGCAGAGCCTGTTTCCCACTCTCACTTTCCCAGATGTCACAGGGACCCAGACTCCCTGTGTCTCTCATATCCCGAGAGACACAGACCCTGTCAGGGAAGGGGCATGTGGCCGCGGGGCAGGAGCACCTGTGCGAGGCTGGGACCACCAAGCGCTGGTGGCAGCATAGACCCGGGGGCCTCTGTGCACAGCAGGGCCACCAGCAGAGCCAGGGCAAAGGTCTTCATGGTGTGGGAAGTGCTTGTTCGCGCTCTCTCTGGCCAGCCTGGCAAGTGGTCCCCTCCCCCGCCCCGCCGTCTCTTGGCCTCACCTTCCTCCCTCCCCGTGGAAGGCCCACACTCCCGTGTTCCTGGTGGCAGTGCCTGGCCGCAATCTCAAGTTCCCTTCCTTTCTTCCCTACCTGCGCCCCCCGCCCCCAATTCAAGCCTCAGCATCTCCACCCTCCCCAAGCCATCCCTGCCCCATCAACGAGGGCCAGCTCTGTGCCCCGATGACCTGCCAGCCTCCTGAGCCCGGCTGTGCGCTGACTGCCAGGCCAGCCTCTGTCCTGCCTCCCCCACTTCCAGCTCAGTGCCCGTCATGCTGAGGCTGTGACAGGGACCTGGGAGCAGGAGGCAACAGGGGATTCCTTGGTCTGTGGCTCTCATCAGTGCTGGGAGAAGGAGAAGGGACCTGGCCATTCCTGACCACAGCCCTGGGCTCCTGCACTCAGCCTGGCACTCACTGCATGCCAGCCCCAGGCAGGGCAGTAGAGCCACCCAGAAGAGTACCGAGCCCTTCCAGCCAGGGCTCAAGGCCGGGTCACGACTCCCGGCTCAGTGCCCAACTCCTCCACCGCTCAGCATCCACCTGCCCAGCTCATGTGAGGGAGGACGAAACAAAGGAGGCCCCTGGGAGACTGCACAGGCCAGCTCCTGATGCTATACAGATGGGGAAACTGAGGCCCAGAGGGGGGCAGTGACTTATCCAAATTCATGGGCCCAGACCTGCAGTCCTGGGCCTCTCTCCCGGGTGGCCTGAGTTAGGCCGTGGTGCCGTCAGTCCCGAAGGTTGGGACACCCACAGCAGTGCCTGACTTGTTGGGGCCCAGCCCCCAGACCCCTTTGAGCAGCAAGGGAGCCTGCCCTGCCCCCAGCGTCTCCCCGGCCTGACTGAGTTTCCCAGAGCCAGCAGAAAGGCAGGGCCAGTGCAGGTCTGAATTTGCCCGGGGATCTGGGAGTCCCAGCCGGCTCACCCTGCCCTCAGGCCCTGGGAGCGGGAAGTGAGCCTCCCCACCCCAAATCCTCCGCCTTCCCTGCCACCCACGCCTTCAGCCCGGGGCCCAAACATGGCAGGGAGCCAGGCCCTTCACCCCCCGCCATGGTAACCGAGGCCAACACCCAACACTGGCGACTGTTTGTCCTGCCAACGCTGCACCACAACCTGAGCCCCCACGCCCTGCCTCAGCTGGGAGAAGCCTGGCTGGGGGAGGGGATGTGGCTGGGGCAGCCAGAACCTGTGGGCCTGGGACCCTTCCCCTCCACTCCAGTCCCCCAGGAGCTTCTGAGTGAGCACAGGGCAGCCAGGGCTGTTGTCTCGGCACTTTTGACTGTGGGGCCCCCAACCTCAGCCTCTGCTCCACCCCTAAGACTGTGCGCCTGGAAGGTGGAGGAGGGCTGGCTGGGGTGAGAGGGTCTGTGCTGGAACTACAGCAGAGGAACAGAGAGCAGAGGGAGAAAGTTCTCTCTGGCCAGCTGGGCTGTGGGAGGGCTCAGGGAGGGAGGCCTCTGGGCCCTTTCTTTGCAGGCAGGGAGGGATAGGAGATTCTACCAGCGCCAGGCCCGGGGGGCTCTGCCTCCTGATCCCCAAAGTCTGGGTGGGCACTCTGAGGCACTCCAGCATCGTGTCTGGGGGCTGGCTGGGTGGGCAAGGTGATGGATGTCAGGGCCTGGGGAGGCTGGGGTAAGGTGGCACTGGGAGGGGACCGGCAGTTTTTCTGGCCTTCACTGGCCTGTGGTTTCCACAGTGCAGGGCGTGGGACCGTGGGGCGATGGAGTAAGGAGGATGGAGTCTGTCCCTGGGAAGCCTCTTGTCTGAGGGGAGACATGCCCCGAGCCTTCAGGGACCGCCTAGTCGGAGCGGAGACACAGCCCTCATCCTGGGGAGTTTGGAATAGCCATACTGGGGCCAGGGACAGAGGACAATGGAGTCACCCCGCTCTGCATGGAGCATGGGACCACCCAGCCTCACGGGGCTGGGCAGATGCTTCTGTTTCTTCTGCATGGAGCATGCGATCACCTGGCCTCACGGGTCTGGGCAGACGCTTCTGTTTCTTAGGAAGAGGTGGGATTGGAGGGTCTGTTTGCTTCTCAAATGCTTCCCGGGAACCTCCTCCCCCACCGCAGCCCTGCACTGTGGGCAGGAACGTCACTAGCCCCCTTTTACGGATGAGGAAACTGAGGCTCAGGCATCTGGGAGAATGTGCTGTGGGGAGCACTCCCGGCCAGAGCCGTGCTGGTACCCTCCAGACAGTGCAGGAGAAAGGCAGGCCCCACAGAGTCCCTGCTGTTCCCCCAAGTCTTGAGGCCGGGGGGGCTGTCTTTACTCTCAGTCTCCCCCATCCAGGACCTGTCCCCTGGTTCAATCCCAGGCAGACCGGCGGGGAGGGTGGAGTGGGAGACTCGGTTCTGCTGAGGCTGCAGCTTCCCCGGCCCACCTAGGCTGAGTCAGGACGAGGCAGGAGCCGAGGGCGGCAGCTTTCCCAGGGCCAGCCCGGGCGGCGTCCACATTCCTCACTTGCAGGGTGTGTCTGGGCTTGGCTGAGCCAGGTGTGCTGTTTCCCACCCAGGCCCCCCGCCTTCAGCTGAGCCAGCTCAGTGCTCGGGCCTTGTAAGGAAGCTTCTGGCAGCCACCAGGAACGGGGTGTGGGAACTGCTTGGCTTGCATGTCCTTGCCGGGTGGGGTGCAGGCTGGGGAGGTCAGCCTGCTAGAGCCCAAGCTTCCACAGTGGCCAGGGCAATTGGGGTGCCCACTCCTCATGCCCTCTTCACGCTCTGCTCTTGCGTCTGCAGCTGGAGAGCTGGAGGCCGAGGCCCAGACAGTCTGTGGTTTGGGGCTTTGGTCTTGGTCATTGCTCACCACTGCCCTTCACCCCAGTAGATGCTGGAGGCGGAATGAAGGATGTTCTGAGAGCTGAGGTGGCGGTGAGGGCCCCACAGTGGCCAGAAAGCAGCAGAGGGACACGTTCTGTTTGCTGCCTCCAGCCTTTAAGGGAGGCCTTTGTCCTAAGCAGCTTGGAGCTCGGTGCCAGGTGGGGCCCTGAGGCAGAGGCTGTGAGTGCGGCCTTCTGCCCATGGGGTCCCCATCTCCGGGGGCTGCTGCTGACACCTTGCCACTTGGCCCTGCCTCCCCCACATCCCAGCTGGGCTGTCTGCACTGACACCTGGGACTGGAAGGGGTCTATGTGGGGTTGGCCAAGGTCAGTCCTTGCCATTTACTGCAGTGAAATTCTTCCCACGACCCACTTCTCTTTGGGCTACGGTTTTCTTTCCTGGAAAGCAGAGGTAGGAACTCCCTTTCCCAATGTCCCTGGGTTATTTTCGTTTTTT
>NW_012106252.1:1786302-1791036 GCF_000951045.1 Mandrillus leucophaeus
GTGTGTGTGTGTGTTGGTGGGGTGTGTGTGTGTGTGTTGGTGGTGTGTGTGTGTTGGTGGGGTGTGTGTGTGTGTGTTGGTGGGGTGTGTGTGTGTTGGTGGGGTGTGTGTATGTTGGTGTGTGTGTGTTGGTGAGGTGTGTGTGTGTTGGTGAGGTGTGTGTTTGTGTATGTGCGTGTGTGTTGGTGTTTGTGTGTGCATGCATGTGTATGTTGGTGGTGTGTGTGTGTGTTGGTGGGGTGTGTGTGTATGTTGGTGGGGTGTGTGTGTATGTTGGTGTGTGTGTGTGGGTGGGGTGTGTGCGTGCAGGTGTGTTGGTGGCGGAGGCACTTGTTTCTGTGGGGTGGGCTTCTGGACATCCGCACTGGGGTCCCTATAGAGTCTGAACCCTGAAGGATTCTGGGAGCTGGCACTGAGAGCTGGACCCAGGGCAGCCTGGGACCTCATGGGAACAGGTGAGAACAGGCTGGCACTGGCTGGCGGGAGTGGCAGCAGCTGGAATGTGCGGGCTGCAGTAGCCCCACCCTACCTCACCCAGGAATGGGCCCTCATCGCAGAGCCAGAACCCAGCCCCTTTGCCCAGCTGTCCCAGCTCTGCCCCACCAGGCCTCCTGAGCCCCTGCTCCCTCCTGTGGGCCTCCCCCACTGCCCTTGCTCCTGGCTGGGCTGGAGCCAGCGGGCCAGCTGGGGAGGGCTGTCTGGGAGAAGCTGGCCCTGCTTCCTCAGGATCCCAGGTCTTGGTACTGTGTTTCCGGGTCTGCACAGACCGACCCTCTGTCACTTACAGGGGCCTCATTCTGATGAATCAGGGAAGAACGTGGCTGTACCTGTCGGGGGTTCCCCTAGACCAGTGGTGGGCTCCTGGGCCTTCTCTGCTCTTGGAATGGAGGCTGAGGGCCACCTGCCCTCCTGCAGGTTTTGGGTACAAGCTGTGTGCCTCTGCAGAGCATCTGTGTCCTCTCCTGTCCTGTGCAGTTTATCAGAGCTCCAGGTGGCTTTCAGGAGCAAGGCCCTGCTCCCTCGTGTGGCAAGCAGGGCCTCTCCCAGGCGGGCCCCTGTCCACCTCGTGAGGCCCAGCCCCCACCCCCTGCCTCTCCAGCCAGCTCTCCTGGCCCAGGACATCTCACGCTTCCCTGAGGGTACCCCCTGCCATGGCATGTGCCTATCACCCTGCCTGGAAGGCCAGCGTCCGCTGTGTCTCCTGCTGTGCTGGGCCCGCTCAGACCCTTTCCTCAGCTGTTCTGCCTTGGGGCCGGGGCAGGGACCCCTCATGGGTACTCCCACAGGCCGACCTGTCCAGGCCTGCACGGTGTCTCGTGAGGTCCGGGAGCTCCCCACGATTAGGGCCTGCTCTGTGTCCCCTGTCATGTCCCCAGGCCAGGCCCTCCCACGAACGGGCTGGGAGTGAGAGGATGAGCTAGTGAGTGGGTGCAGGAGGCCCAGGGAGTTCCTCTGAGGCCCAGTCCCGGCCCCGACTCTGCTTCCTCAGTCCGGGAGGAATATCCCTCTACCCTGGGACTGGGGTCTCCTGGGAACATTCTAGAAATCTCTCTTGCAATCAGGGAGGATACAAGCCCCTCCTCTCTCCTGGTGAGGATGTAAGATTAACAGGCCAGAGTGGCAATGACATCTTTGTGTGAGTGTGTAAGGTGTGAACCCGTGAGAGGCTGTGTGAGTGTGAAAGTTTGCACAAGTGTGCCAGTGTGGACGCGACTCTGTGAGTGTGTGTGAGTATGGGGAAGTCTGTGAGCATGTGCTGCTGTGTGAGTCTGGGAGTGTCAGTGTATGTGTGTGAAAGTACATGTGAGCTGCACGTGAATGGGTGTGAGTCTTAGAGTGTGTGTGTGTCAGCCTGTGAGCATGCGCCTCTGTGTGAATCTGGGAGTGTGAGTGTATGAGTTGTGTGTGAACGTGTGTGTGTGAGTCTTTGTGTGCACATGTGTCTGACAGTGTCAGTGTGTGTGTGGATGTGCATGTGAGCTATGTGTGAATGTGTGTATATGAGTCTTTGAGTGTGTGCGTATCGATCTGGGAGCATGCGCCTGTGTGTGAATCTGGGAGTGTGAGTGTGCATGTGAACTGCGTGTGAATGTGTGTGTATGAGTCTTAGAGTGTGTGTGTGTCAGCCTGTGTGTGAATTTGGGAGTTTAAATGTTCGTATGAGCTATGTGTGAATGTGCGTGTATCAGTCTGTGTGTCTGAGAGTCTCAGTGTGTGTATGTGCATGTGAGCTATGTGTGAACGTGTGTGTATGAGTCTTTGAGCGTGTGTGTGTCAACCGGTGAGCATGCACCTGTGTATGAATCTGGGAGTGTGAGTGTGTGTGAGCTACGTGTCGATGTGTGGCTTACCCTGCAGGAGTGCTTGACCCGGGATTCCAGGCGGTAAAGAAGCCTGGGTCCAGGCTCTCCCCTTCCCTAAAGCCACAGGCAACCCCAGAGACACTCAGAGCCCTCTGCATTCTGGGGATTCTGGGGGCGATCTGGGGAGCTCGGAGGCTCACTTTGCTCCAGGAGTGTTGACTGAGCGATGAGTGGTCTTTCCACATTCTGGAGAGAGCTCAGAGGCCTTTATCTTAATAAGAGTAACACTGAATAGGTTCAAAATAATATTTACAAAATTTAAGAATGAAGGCACTGCCGGGCGCCGTGGCTCACGCCTATAATCCCCGCAATTTGGGAGGCCAAGGCGGGCGGATCACCTGAGGTCCGGAGTTCGAAACCAGCCTGGCCAACATGGTGAAACCTTGTCTCTACTAAAAATACAAAAATTGGCCGGGCGTGGTGGCACGCGTCTGTAATCCCAGCTACTTGGGAGGCTGAGGAAGGAGTATCGCTTGAACCCAGGAGGCGGAGGTTGCAGGGAGCCGAGATCACCCCATTTCATTCCAGCCTGGGCGACAAGAGTGAAACTCCGCCTCAAAAAAAAAAAAAAAAAAAAAGAAGGAGAATAAAAGCACAACAAATATCCGTGAATCCACTGCCCAATTTTAGACATTTTAGCTTGGCCGTGCGCCTCGCGCTCTGCCCGCAGTGTAACCGATAGCCTCGATTTGGGATTTGATTCCATGACTGCCTTTACAGATCTGAAGTCCTTCCCGCCAGGCCCTGGACGGAGAAACTCAGGACTCCTCTCCGGGTGGAGTCTGGCCCAAGTCGGGCCAGAGCAGCTCAGTGCTGCCCTCTGGGGGCGAGGCTGCAGCTTCCTCCTGCTCAGCCCCAGCCAGGGTTGGAAGAAGCCCACCCAGCTTAGCGTGGCGAGACCCCACAGAAGGGTGGGCGCAGTCACTGCGCACACACCTGCAGGGCACGCCTGGACGCACATCCGCATGTGGCTACGCACAGGTGCGCACACGGACTCAACCCTCGTTCGTTTGTATTGTGTCCCCCGTTGGTGTCACACGCCGCGTGGGAAGCCCAGAAGCCGCTGCCGCTCCTCAGGAGTTGCCAGGAGGGAGAGGTCTCCCTGGGTTGACAGGAGGGAGAGGTCCCCGCGGGTGGAGCGTGTTTGCTCCAGGGACCCTCGGACTCGGGGCCGGGCAGGCTGGAAGGAAGGCTGGCTTTGGAGTTAGCAGTTTAACAGAGGGACCTGAGCGGGTGGGCGTGGGGGAGGGAGACGTGCCAAAGGCAGGGAAGGGCTTTTTTGAGATGAAGGATGGGGGATAGGGATGATACACAGCGCAGGTCAGCTTCAGTGGGGAATCTTGTGTTCATGCGCCTGGAGGCAGAGGCATGGACACACGGCCCAGCCCAGTCCCTGGCGGTTAAGGGACTGGAGACGGTGGAGCTGAAGATGGCGAGGAGGAGCCAGGACCGTGGGGGAGAAGGGGTGATTTGAAGAGCGCAGGTGGAGGATGTGTCTCCAGGGCCCCTGCTTTCCTTCCCCGGACTCGCTGGCTCCTCCCGGGACTGCAGCGCAGGGGCGCTACCCAAGGTGGCCAGCAGAGGGCGCTCCTGCTACAGATTTGGGGATACCGGGCGGCCGGAGCCTGTCCCTGTTTAACAGGGCATCAGCCTTGGAAAGCGGCTGGGCCTGGGGTCTCCACGAAGAGCACTAGGGCCTGCCCCTTGGGAGCCACCGAGCAAAGGAGTGAGGAGAGACGACCTCAGGACTTGGGAACCCCACAGGGTTCCATGCATCCCTTTCTGCTGCTGCCGGGTCAGGCATTTGTCTGGTCAATGCTTCCATCCTTTTGTCCCCAGGTGGTGACTTTGAAATCACTCCCCGGAGATGTGACTGGCCCTCCTAACCTGCCCTGGAGGTCTTCCTCCAGGCCGGGGGTCTGTTAAGGCCAGCCAACCTTTCTAGAAAGTTCCCTGGGTTCTAGCCCCTGCAGCTTCCCTGGTGACCCCTTGCTCCTGCTTCCTGTCCCTGCCTCTGGGAGGAGGACTTGCTTGTCTGTCTCCTTCCTCACTCTGCCTCATCCAAGGAGCCTTCTCCATCGCTGCCGTTCTGTGGACCAGACGCACCCTTGGTCTTCTGCCATAAAGAGTTACGGGCGTCCACGCAGCTGGTGGGTGAACACTGCCAGGTCCCCTGCTTGGCTTGAGGTGTGGTAGCCCCCATCAACTACTGGGGGAGGCGATTAGGGAGGAGAAAATCCCTTCAGTTGTGAATTCTGCCTTCCACCTCCCAGCATCTCCACCTGGACAGGGGGACCACACACTCAAGCCATTTACTCACTGATTTTTAAATTAAATTAAATTAAATTAAAAATATTAAATTTTAATTATA
>NW_012106252.1:1791181-1793043 GCF_000951045.1 Mandrillus leucophaeus
TTTTTTTTTTTTTTTTTTTTTGTGATTTTTGAGATAGGGCCTCACTCTGTTGCCCAGGCTGGAGTGCAGTGACGCCATCACAGCTCATGCAGGCTTGACCTCCTGGGCTCAAGCGATTCTCCCACCCCAGCCTCCTGAGTAGCTGGGATCACAGGTGCGCACCACCAAGCCTAGCTGAATGTCCCTGGGTTCTTGGTGAAAGGAATGTGACCGTAAGACTGAGGATGCGTGTTGGGAGCTGCGATGAGCTGTGCTGGGACCTGCATCTTCCCCACCACGGGACCCCCCAACTTAGTGCTGTAGCTTCTCCATTGCTCTCTGTGGGTCTGGCAGGGCCCCTGGCTGGTGACTGGGGAAGGAAACTTCAAGTTTGGGATTTGGGGACCTCGCTCACTGTTCAGGCTCTTCCCAGAGGGCTACTGGCAGGGCCAGCATCTCAATCACACCAACAACCGCCCATGGGGGGCCTCCTTGCCTCCCTGTCGCCCAGTTCTGAGGCCTCAGCATTTCTGAGCACAGCCCAGGGCTGGTCCCCTCTGTCATGCCTCGCAGTAGGCAGGGCCGAGCTGTTTCCTGGGAACCTGTGACGGGCCCAGGGCGGGCCCAGGGTGGCTTGGTCTGCAGAAATCACTTTCCAAGCCTTGGTGGGAACCAGCAGTTCCTGGCCCTGGGCCCAGGGTGGGCGTGGGAATTCTGTCCTGTGGGGAGGTCAGGAAGAGTGACAGTAGGGCTGTGGGAGCAGAGGCTGAGGGATGAGGTGGGACACTGGTCCTAGGCGTCTAGTGTAGCCTCCACGGTGAGGGCAGCAGGCTGAGCTCCGGGCAGCTGAGTTGGGGGGCAGGGACCAGAGCAGGTGCAGCCCCCTGGCCCCACCTGGCCCCTTGAAGAGCAGTGGTGGGCAAGCCTGGCCGAGGTGTCCCAGGCTGGGGCAGAGACCCCTTGGCTCCTCTTTCTGGGGGTGACTCCCCACTTCTCCAGCTTTCTTTGGGCGAGTCCTGGGGCTGGCTCTGGGGTGCCCCGTTCCAGGGACTCTCTGGGGACCTTGGCTGGTTTCCCTGCTTCTCTGTCCAGGGCCTTGTGGCAAGAGGGTAGAACTTTGTCCTGGCTGTTGGTGCTGCCTGCAGTGGAAGGAAGTGCCTCAGCTCCTGAAAATCCTGCTCTGTGTCTGTGTCCTGTGGTTGAGGATGGCGCCGTGTATGTGTGTGTGCACATATGTGTGTTGATGGCATGTGTGTGTGTGCGTGTGTGAGGGCATATGTGTTGGTGGGATATGTGTGTGCGTTCATATGTGTTGGTGGGGTTTGTGTGTGTGTGTGTGTGCATGTGTGCTGATAGCGTGTGTGTGCGTGTGTGCGGGCATATGTGTTGGTGGGGTTTCTGTGTGTGTGTGTGTGCATGTGTTGTTGAGGTGTGTGTGCAGTGTGTGTGTGTGTGCATGCATGTGTGTATTGGGGTGTGTGGATGTGGATTTGTGTGTGTTGGTGGGGTGTGTGTTTGTGTATGTGTGTGTGTATGTTGGTTGGTGTTTGTGTGTGTGTGCATGCATGTGTGTGCATTGGTGGGGTGTGTATGTTGGTGGAGTGTGTGTATATGTGTGTGCATGTGTGTTGGTGAGGTGTGTGTTTGTGTATGTGCGTGTGTGTTGGTGTTTGTGTGTGTGTGCATGCATGTGTATGTTGGTGGTGTGTGTGTGTGTGTTGGGGTGTGTGTGTGTGTTGGTGGGGTGTGTGTGTATGTTGGTGGGGTGTGTGTGTGTGTTGGTGGTGTGTGTGTGTTGGTGGGGTGTGTGTGTATGTTGGTGGTGTGTGTGTGTTGGTGGGGTGTGTGTGTGTGTGTTGGTGGGGTGTGTGTGTGTGTGTTGG
>NW_012106252.1:1796950-1811755 GCF_000951045.1 Mandrillus leucophaeus
TAAATTATTTAACATAAATTTTATTTTATTTTATTTTATTTTTGAGACAGAGTTTCACTCTTGTTGACCAGGCTGGAGTGCAATAGCATAATCTCGACTCGCCACAACCTCTGCCTCCCGGGTTCAAGCGATTCTCCTGCCTCAGCCTCCCGAGTAGCTGGGATTACAGGAATACGCTACCACGCCTGGCTAATTTTTTGTATTTTTAGTAGAGATGGGGTTTCTCCATGTTGGTCAGGCTGGTCTCGAACTCCGGACCTCAGATGATCTGCCTGCCTCAGCCTTCCAAAGTGCTGGGATTACAGGTGTGAGCCACTGCACCCAGCAAAATTTATTTTATCTTAATTTATTACTATTTTTTTGAGATGGAGTCTCACTCTGTTGCCAGGCTGGAGTGCAGTGGCGCAATCTCGGCTCACTGCAACCTCCGCCTCCTGGGTTCAAGTGATACTTGTGCCTCAGCCTTCCGAGTAGCTGGGATTACAGGAACGTGCCACCACACCCAGCTAATTTTTGTACTTTTAGTAGAGACGGAGTTTCACCATGTTGACCAGGATGGTCTTGATCTCCTGACCTTATGATCTGCCTGCCTCAGCCTGTCAAAGTGCTGGGATTACAGGCGTGAGACATTTCACCCGGCCGTATTTTGTTTTTTCGAGACAGAGTCTAGCTCTCTCTCTCCCAGGCTGGAGTGCAGCAGTGTGATCTTGGCTTGCTGCAACCTCCACCTCCTGGGTTCAAGCGATTCTCCTGCCTCAGCCTCCCGACTAGCTGGGATTACAGGCATGTTCCACCACACCTGGCTAATTTTTGTAATTTTAGTAGAGTCAGGGTTTTGCCATGTTGGCCAGGCTGATCTTGAACTCCTGGTCTCAAGTGATCTGCCCGCCTTGGCCTCCCAAGGTGCTGGAGTCATTCATTTATTAATTTGTTCATTAATTTATTCATATCTGCAGTTATTGGGCACTTTTTGCTATGGCCATTTCCAGGGACAGAGAGAAGGAGACAGGGTCCCTGCCCCATGTCTAGAAGGGGAGTCAGGTATACAAGAAGGTGTGACCACATAGGGTGAGACGTGCCTCAGAGAGGGGAGTTGCTGTGTTTCTGTGAACTCTGCTTGTCCTAGCTTCCCCATCCTACTCAGTGACATCATCACCCACCCAGTTACTCAGCTCAGAGAATGCAGAGTCATCCTGCTGTTCCCAGCTCAGGCCTGGCTCCCTGTTGGCCATGGTGTCCCATCCTCACCTCACATCTCTCTCCCAGGCCGCCACTTCAGCCCTGGGGCCAGCTCTGCCCTATCCAGCATTCACACTGCCACCAAAGGGAGCTCCTTCTTCAAACTACTCAATGCCCAGACACAGAAAAAAGAAGGAAGGAATGTGGCCTGAGGGAATTGTCTGTATGGAGAAAGACCTATAAACAAAGTTGGAAAATGCAAAAGTAACTGGGAAAATGCATTCACAACACCTGTGCCAAAGCCTCTTCCCATGTTTATGAAAAGCTCACGCAAGCCAGGAAGGACAAGATCCCAGACAAGAACAGGCAAAGGTTAGGAACAGCCAGTTCCTAAGAAACAAGAAGGAGAATAAGAAGCAACCATGAAATATAGGGAAGGATGTGGTCTTTGGCTGTTCTGTGCTGTTGTAACTGAACACTTGAGACTGGGTGAGTTAACAGAGAACAGAGATTTACTTCTGACATTTCTGGAAGCTGGGAAGTCCAGGGTTAAGGGCCTGCATCTGGCGAGGGCCTTCATGCTGCATCATCCCTTGGCAGGAAGTGGAACGGTAGAGAGGGGAGTGGGGGGAGAGAGAGAGACAGACAGAGAAGGAAGGGGGCCAAACTCATCCTTTTATCAGGAACCCACTCCCTCCATAAGTGCAATAACTAACCCACTCCCCTGGTAATGGCATTAATCGCTAAGGCCATTAATCTCTGCCCTCGTGACCTAATCTCTTCTGAAAGTTCCCATTTCTCAACAGTATTGCATTGGAGATTACATTTCCAATACATGAACTTTGGGGGATACATTCAAACTATAACAGAAGTTCAGTTTTACTCATAATTAAATAAATGGAAACTGACGCAACAGAGAGATCTGTTTCAACTATGAAGAAAGACAAAAGGGCCAGGCACGGTGGCTCACGGCTGCAATCCCAGCACTTGGGGAGGTCGGGGTAGGAGGAGAGCTTGAGCCTGGCAATTTGAGACCAGCCTGGACAACATTGTGAGACCCCATCTCTACAAAAAATACAAAAATTAGCCAGGTATGGTGGCACACACGTGTAGTCTGAGCTACTTGGGAGGCTGAGGTGGGAGGATCACTCGGGCCTAGGAGTTCAAGGCTGAAGTGAGCCATGAACGGTGATCCCACCATTACACTCCAGTCTTGGTGACAGAGTGAGACCCTATCTCAAAAAAAAAAAAAAAAAAAAAGAAAGGCTGGGCGCAGTGGCTCACACCTGTAATCCCAGCACTTTGGGAGGCTGAGGTGGGAGGATCACTCGGGCCTAGGAGTTCAAGGCTGAAGTGAGCCACTCCCCCCCAGCCTATGCAACAGGGAAAAACTCTGTCTCAAAAAAAAAAAAAAAAAAAAAAAGAAAGGCTGGGCGCAGTGGCTCACGCCTGTAATCCCAGCACTTTGGGAGGCTGAGGCGGGCAGATAACTTGAAGTCAGGAGTTTGAGACCAGCCTGTCCAACATAGTGAAACCCCATCTCTACTAAAAATACAAAAATTAGCAGGGTGTGGTGGTGGGTGCTTGTAATCCCAGCTACTTGGGAGGCTGAGGCAGGAGAATCACTTGAACCCAGGAAGCAGAGGTTTCAGTGAGCTGAGATCATGCCATTGCACTCCAGCCTGGTGAAAAGAGCAAAACTCCATCTCAAAATAAATAAATAAACAAATAAATAAATAAATAAAAAAATAAAAAGATAAAATAGGAAAACAACAGCAACAAAGAAACTTTGATGGTGTCATTGCTAGTAGAAGTTTAAGGGGAAAGATATTCTCAGTTATGATTAGGGCAAGTGATAATTTGTAGAACTTTTCAAGGTGACTTTTTTTTTAACTGTGGAAAATTCCAGATGTACACAAAAGTAGAGAGAATAGCAAAATGAGCTCCCATACGCCCATCACCCAGTTTTGATAATTGTCAACATGATGCCATTTTGGTTTCTTCTCTTTCCCGCTGCCAGTTTTTATAGGAGAAGTAAGAATATTTTAAAGCAAACTACAGGTATCATTTTGTTTTACTCTGGAAGAAAATTTGGCAATGGCTCTCGAAGTATGAAAGGATTTATCCTTTAACCCAGTCATCCCACTGCTAAACTTTCCCCCTGAAGATGTATTTGCAAAAGTTCACCATGCTTTACATTCAGGGAGGCTTATGACACCATTGCTTGGGAAAGCAAAAAGCCTTGGAGACCAGAGAGGCGATTGTCAGGGACGAAGTAGGTAAACTATAGCTCATGGTCATGATGGATTAAAAAGAACGAGGTGGCTTTCCAAGAGATATTATTAACTGGGAAACTGAAGCATTGGAGATATCGATAATATCCCTTTTGTTTGATTAAAATCTATGTAAATAGACACATTAAGAACAAAACAGCACACAATCATGCTTGGACGACTCCCTATTAATACAGGATAAAGTCCAAACTCTTCAGCATCCTATCATGGTGGTCTTCCTTTTCATCCTTTGTCCCAGTCGTTTCTTCCATTGTATGACCTGTGAATTGGCCCAGAGATTTCCAAAATGGTTTCCCAGGAACCATAGCTCCACCAACTTCTCTTGGAAGTGGCTCCATGTCCATATGAGTTTGGGAAACACTTAGCATCTTGGAGGGTCACACTGTGCATTGGCTTGTTCTGGGCTCTGAGAAGTTTGCAGAGAAACAAGCAAACAAAAACTGTCTGTCGAAGATGTGAGGCTCCCAGGCCCACGGGACTGTGGATCGTGGTTCTCAGTCCTGCTCTTAAGAGCACCACAGGGGTCAGCTCTGTACATCAGGGATGAGAACCTCTGCTCTGAGGGTCAGCCCTGTCCCTTTCTGACCTGATGTGGCTCGACTCTCTTCTTTGCCCACTCCACCCCAGCCACACAGGCCCTTCTTTCTGTTCCCCAAAAAGGAATACCTTGGTCCAGCCTCAGGGCTCTTGGACCAGCTGTTACCCCAGCCTGGAGTGTCCTACCCTGCACATGGCTGGCTCTTTCCACAGTTCAGTTCCCCGCTTAACTGTCACCTAGGAGAGGCCTTCCCCAGCCTCTTGAAGCACTTATAGTCCCCTTTGTATTTCCTTGGAGAATGGACCATCCCTTGGTTTGCTGATTGCCCATTTCTCTTGCTAGAATGTCTGCTCCACGAGAGCAAAAATGTGGTTTGTGGTGTTTGTTCCTAGAGCTGAGACAGTGCCTGGCACAGAGCAGGTGCTCAACTAACAGGAGATGAAGAAATGTGTTTCTTTGCAAGATCCATTTTCCATAGCACTCCTACTGCATCCCCCTGGGAACGCAGATGCAGCTATGGGTCTCTGGGTATTCGCCAAACACATCAGGTGCATTCCTGTCTCTGCCTGGACGGTTTTCCACCTCATCTTCTCAGTCTGGCAAAGTGCTGCCTTGGCTTCGAAACCGAACTTTGCTGTCCCTCCCTGTGAAACTATCCTCGGCGGCCTGGTCTGAATGAGTTGCTCCCTCCCTGGGCCTCCCAAGGTGCCTGTACACACATACCTTTGTCACTGCGCAAGAAACATTGCACTGCTCTGAACTGTTCTGTGTCTGTCTCACTCACGGCCTGCTCTCATTAAGGGCAGGGCTCGGCTGACTCAGTACTGAATTCTGAGCACCCAACCCCGTGACTGCACACAATGAATGCAACAATTAGGTGCTGAATGAAGTCCAACTCTGGGCTCTTACTGCCTGCTTCCATTCAGCAAGCATCAATAGGGCAACTACTGTGTACAAAGCACTGAGTCAGACCTTGTAGTAGGTCCAAAGATGAACAGAAAACCATCTTTTGACTGTAAAGGATTATCAGTCGAGAAGGGGAGCAGATCCGCCTCCCAGTAATTCTTTTTCTTTTTGTGATGGAATTTCACTCTGTTACCCAGGCTGCAGTGCAGTGGTGTGATCTCAGCTCACTGTAACCTCCGCCTCCTGGGTTCAAGTGATTCTCCTGCCTCAGCCTCCCAAGTAGCTGGGATTACAGGCACTTGCCATCACACCTGGCTGATTTTAGTATTTTTAGTAAAGACGGGGTTTCACCATGTTGGCCAGGCTGGTCTCGAACTCCTGACCTCAGGTGATCCACCTGGCTTGGCCTCCCAAAGTGCTGGGATTACAGGCGTGAGCCACTGCGCCCAGCCCCGCCTCCCAATAATTCTAACAGGAGTGTGAGAGGCTAGCACCTCTGGTGCTAGAATGAGCTAGGAGAGCGCGTTCATTTTCCATTACTGTTGTAACAAATTATCAAAAACTTAAAGCCAGAGGTCCAACATGGGCCTTAGAGCGCTGACTGAGGTGTCAGCAGGGCTGTGTTCCTTCTGCGGGCTCCAGGAGAGACTCTGTTCCTTGCCTTTTTTGGCTTCTGGAGGCTGCCGCACTCCTTGGCTCAGGGCCACGCATCAGTCTGACCTCTGCTTCTCTGGTTACGTCTCCTTCTTGGGCCCTGACTCCTGTCTCCTTCCTGTTAAGATCCCTTGTGAACCATCAGCCTCACATCTGCAAAGTCCTTTTTGCCCTATAAGGTGCATATTTCCAGGTTCTGGGGATTCAGATATGGACATATTTGGGTTTATTTTTATTTTTATTTTTTATTTTTTGAGATGGAGTCTCGCTCTGTCACCCAGGCTGGAGTGCAGTGGCGTGATCTCGGCTCACTGCAAGCTCCGCCTCCTGGGTTCACGCCATTCTTCTGCCTCAGCCTCCCCAGTAGCTGGGACTACAGGCGTCTGCCCCCACGCCTGGCTAATTTTTTGTATTTTTAGTAGAGACAGGGTTTCACCATGTTAGCCAGGATGGTCTCGATCTCCTGGCCTCATGATCTGCCTTCCTCGGCCTCCCAAAGTCCTGGGATTACAGGTGTGAGCCACTGCGCCTGGCATATTTGGGGTTTATTATTCTGCCTACCACGGGCAGGGCAGGATGACTTCTCATGGCAGGGAGCCTTGGCTCAGCCAACTTTTGGAGTCACTGAAGCTTTATTGAATCGCTAGTTACTACAAGGCCTGTGCTAGCTACTTTGACATATTGACTCATTTAATCTCATGAAGAGTTTGTTACAAAAGTCTAGTCCTGGCTGGGCATGGTGGCTCACACTGTAATCTCATCACTTTGGGAGGCTGAGGGGGGCGGATCACCTGAGGTCAGGAGTTAGAGCCCAGCCTGGCCAACATGGTGAAACCCTGTCTCTACTAAAAATAGAAAAAATTAGCTGGGCGCAGTGGTGGGCACTTGTAATCCCAACTGCTCTGGAGACTGAGGCAGGAGAGTCGCTTGAACCTGGGAGACGGAGGTTGCAGTGAGCCGAGATCAAGCCATTGCACTCCAGCCTGGGCAACGAGTGAAACTCCGTCTCAAAAAAAAAAAAAAAAAAAAAAAAAGAAAGTCTAGTCCCCTCATTCTGCAGAGGAGGAGGGTTTGAAGCTAAGAGAAGAAAAATGACTTGCCCAAGAGCATACTAGGGCAAGAGTCCAGATTTGACCCCAGATTCTTGGACTTGGAGCTCTTTTCATGACATCATAGAGTGATCGCAGCTAACACAATGCCTGACCTTGTGGTCGTGAAGATTAGAAACTCTGGTCCCTCCCCATGAAACTTTGCTGAAAGAAGTGTGCCAACCAGAAACGTTCAATAACAAGGCTCCCGGGGCCCCTGGGGTCTGAGGCAGAGATGGCAGGGACCACAGCGCTGCAGGAGTCTGGTGGAGGGAGCTTGCTCCTGGCTGGCTGGAGGGCAGCTCAGCTTCACGGATGGAGGAAGCAGGCCTTGATGGTGGGCTGGGGCTGAGGCAGAGCACTCCACGGAGCCCAGGCCTCTGCACAGGAATGCTCCTGCCCTGTCCTCCTGTTTTGCCCTAGGAAAGGATAGACGATGACTTACTCTGGTCCTCGTCCCCTGGTCCTCCCTCCCCTAGTCCTCTCTCCCTTGGTCCTTCTCCCATAGCCCTTCGTCTGCTGGTCCTCCCTCCCCCAGTCCTCCTCCCTGGTCCTCTTTCCCCTGGTCTTCCTACCCTAGTCCTCCCTCTCCTCATGCCCTTCCCCTGGTTCTCCTCCCCTGGTCCTCCTTCCGCTGGTCCTACCCACCTAGTCCTCCGTCCCCTGTTCCTCCTCTCCCACTCCTCCCTGCCCTGGTCCTCCTCCCCCAGTCCTCCCTGCCCTGGTCCTCCTCCCCCAGTCCTCCCTGCCCTAGTCCTCCTCCCCCAGTCCTCCCTGCCCTGCTTCTCCTCCCTTGTTGGTCGGTCAGGTGTGTCACACTGTGGTGGGCTGGGTGGTCAATACAAGGACAAAGAGTTGAGAGACTCCCTTCACATCGGGGAGAAAGAGCCCCTATGTCAAGGGAGTCCCCAGTCTGAGGGGGAGACATGGCTGCTACCTTGAGGAGGTGTCCAATTTAAGGGGAGAGACACAGCCTCTGTTTCGGGGAGCCTGGCCCCATCTGCCCCTGGAGAAAGCCGCTCAAGAGCATTGCAGAGCAGGTGCGAATGAGCTCTCATCAACAGGGAGAAACCAGCCTCCCCAGGGTGCGGGGAGGGAGGAGCGAGCTGGTAGGTGGGTGAGGGAGGGAGGTGCAGCTGGGGGTTTGAGGTCTGCAGGGTGGGAAGGAGCCTGGAGTCCCTTTGGTGTCTCTGACATCCCACTCCCCCAGGCCCTCAGGGCCCCCTCAGCCAGGCTGCAAGGCAGAGTGGAGAGGGGGTGTGAGCCCCAGGCCTGAAAGGGGAACCCACTGGAGTTTCTGCCTCTCACTCACCCCCATGTGTCCCTCAGGCCAAGGAAGTCGTGGGGGGAAGTGAAAAGAGGGAGGAAAAAGAAGGAGGGAAGGGCAGAGGGAGGGAAGGGCAGAGGGAGGGAAAGACGGAGGGAAGGACAGAGGCAGGGAAGGACGGAGGGAGGGAAAGACAGAGGGAGGGAAGGACAGAGGGAGGGAAAGACGGAGGGAAGGACAGAGGGAGGGAAGGGCAGAGGGAGGGAAGGGCAGAGGGAGGGAAGGACAGAGGGAGGGAAGGGCAGAGGGAGGGAAGGGCAGAGGGAGGGAAGGACAGAGGGAGGGAAGGACAGAGGGAGGGAAAGACGGAGGGAAGGACAGAGGGAGGGAAGGGCAGAGGGAGGGAAGGGCAGAGGGAGGGAAGGACAGAGGGAGGGAAGGGCAGAGGGAGGGAAGGGCAGAGGGAGGGAAGGACAGAGGGAGGGAAGGACAGGGGGACGAAGCGGTCTCGTCAAGACTCCTCTCACAGGAGTCTTCACCCTGTGAGAGGCAGTGAGGTGTCCCATGGGTGACCCCGGAGGCCTGGGTTTCCTGTCCGCGATGTCCTCCCCACCCATTCCCGCTGGTCCCCAGGCTTCCCTCTCTTCCTCCCTTGCTCTGTCCTCCCACCCTGGGCCTCATCTGGGGTCACCCATGGGACACCTCCAGGCCCTCTTTTGGGAAGGGCCCCTGGACAGCTACGGTGCTGTCTGGAAGGGTGGGGTGTTCCTGGGTGACCGTATCCTACATCTTAGATCTGCCCCAGGCCGACGGTTCCTGGAAACCAGTCAGAGGCAACTGAGGGGTGCAGAGGGGAAGAAAGGCTGGGTCCACTCGCCCCTGGGTAGGGGAGCCCCTGGCCAAGCTCTGGGTATGCAGAGGGTGCTGGGGGATCCCCTTACCCTGTCTCTTCAAACTGGGGCAGAGGCTCAGGGCACCCTGCAATGTCCTGAATCTCCCAGGGCCCTGGGAAGGTGGAGGGCGGGGCCCTTTGCAGCCAGATACAAATCATTAGTGGGTGGATCTGGGCGGGGCCGCCTGGGGCCTCAGGATAGAGGCAGGAAACAGAATAGAGGAAGCGGGATTCCACCTGCGAGCCAGCGGCAGGTGTGGCTGGGTGAGGGTGCACTTCTCAGGGGATGCTGGGCCAGGGGTGGGAGTGCCTGGGGGTGAGTGAGGGGCAGGAGATCTGTGAGCACCAAGGGCCCTGCAGGTGACAGGGGCTGTGTGTCTGAGGGGTGAATGGAAAGACCCCAGTGGGTCCTAGTGACAAGGGACTAGGGTTGGAATGAGGGTCTCTGGAGTTCTCTCCTCATCAGCCAAGCCAAGGTCTCAGCTGGGGAGCCTGTTCCAGGCTCCTGGGCCTCTCACTTTCCCTGACCACCTGATACTGACCCGTTTCCGTGGGGGGAAGGATAGGTGGCCATGTCCCTTTCCTGGGACCTTGTCTCCACCCCAGTCACCGCCCAGGCTCCACGATCCTAACAATTCAGCAAGCACTCGCAGAGAACCTGCTGCGCACAGCCCGCCCTGGTTCTGGGCAGCGGCGTGGGGTGTGGGGTGGGCACCATCCTACGGGTTGACAATTACTGCTTGGGGGGCCTGTAGGAGCCAAGGCCAGCTGGGCAGACAGGGCATGACCTTGTTTTTTTGTTTTTTTTTTGAGATGGAGCCTCGCTCTGTCGCCCAGGCTGGAGGGCAGTGGAGCAATCTCAGCTCACTGCAAACTCTACCTCCTGGGTTCAAGCGATTCTCCTGCCTCAGCCTCCTGACTACCTGGGATTAGAGGTGCCCGCCACCACGCCTGGCTTATTTTTGTATTTTCAGTAGAGTTGGGGTTTCACCATGTTGGCCAGGCTGGTCTTAAATTCCTGACCTCAAGTGATCTGCCAGCCTCGGCCTCCCAAAGTGCTGGGATTACAGGCGTGAGCCACTGAGCCTGGCCAGACCTTGTCATCATCAATATGCATCTATTGGCTGGGCGCAGTGACTCACTCCTATAACCCCAGCACTTTGGGAGGCAGAGGCAGGAGGATTGCTTGAGCCCAGGAGCTGGAGAGCAGCCTGGGTAATATAGTGAGACCCCGTCTCTATTTAAAATTTAAAAAAAAAAAATGCATCTATTGACCATCTCATGTCCACAGGGCCTCAAATCATTCTACACCCTCTGCCTCCCCACAACATAATAGGGGTGATATTAGGGGACACTGTCCCCAAACCCTAGCCCTGCTCAAATTCCAGGCAGGTTCCGTCTGTGCTGCGCTCTCCAGCGTGCTGGTTTTTCTGCCGTCTCTGCAGAGGAGACTGAGGGGGAGCCAAGGCTGGGCTGGCACCTAGGGCACTGGGGGAAGCTGTGAGTTCTCCCAGCCACCTCCCTGGGCCTCCCCCTCTGCCACCTGTGCTTGACTCCAGTAGCCTCTGGGGCTGGAAGAGCCATTGGACCTCTCCTTCTCTTCCCCTTCATCTTCCATGCGGGCTAGGCTGCTGCCGCTGCTGGAGCTGCAAGCCTGGGCTGCCCCTTGGGGGAGACAGCGACCTCTCCCTGCTGGGGGTGGAGGACAGGCCCAGACAGGATGTGCCATGGCCCCGAGGACCTCTGTGTGGCCCTTCAGCCGGCCCCTGCCAGGCCTTCCTCCCTGGCTGGGAGAGTGGGACCTGCTGAGGCCTGCTCCAGGCCCGGTTCTGATGCCAACATTGGACCGCCCGACTGCCCGCTGCTCAAGCACCCTGCGCCTTGGTGTCCTCAAGGCACTGTTGTGAGGGTCTCAGGAGGAACGTTTGCATTTTTCTAGCCCTGGTCAGGGAGTAGCCCCACGCTCTGGAGGGCAGGGGAGGCCTTCCTGGGGTCCCACTTCTATCTCTGCACTGAGAGCTGAGCTTGCCCTCCTGCCTGGCTGGCCCGGCCTGTCCTCAGCATGTGAGGCTTCTCTGGGCTGGGGGCTAGAGGGAGATTCACAGGCAGTAGAGCCTCTAACGAGCAGAAGCAAAGGGGCCTGGGTGGGGGGGGCGGTCAGTGGCATGGGGAAACTGAGGCCCAGAGAGGAAGAGGAGCGGGCTGGCGGCAGAAAGCCTGTCAGGGGTGAGGAAGCTTGTGGAGGCTAAATGGTGGTCTTGAGGGTTGGAGGCATGGGTGATTTTAGAGGCAGAAAGAAGGTTAATAAACTCTCTCTGCCCCTTCAAATTAGGCGTCAAGACTAAGGTCTGGGTACTCTGGAAGTGGGGTTCCCAGGCAGGGTGAGCACTGGCGGTGTGGGCTCTAGGGGGAGGCAGAGGGGCGGTGGCACCCCATGGCCTGGTCCCCTCCCTAGGGCCCTGGCTCTGCCCCACATTTGCTGCCAGAAGGTGGGGCAGTCCCTTTTCTGAGCCCAGAGTGAGGCCCGCCTGGGTAGCCCAGCTGGCCTGGGGGAGGATGGGGCGTGGGAAGGGAGGGGTTCTTACTGGAGGATGGGGATGGGGAGGGTCTTCATTTCCTCTCTTTGTGTGTGAGTGCCTGCGGGTGTAGTCCTGACCCTGGCTGCTCAGGTGAGCCCGGGTTTTACTGGGTCTCTCTCCTCCCTGAAGACAGTCCTGGATTACCGGGAAGTCCTTCCTGATGTCTAACCTCATGTTCATGGTGGTCTGACCTTGCTCTCTAGCCTTGGTTTCGAACCTCCCCCCATCCCTGCCCAGCACCTTTACAGGCTGGGCGGGAGCAGTAAAGTCAGGGCTCAACCGCTGTCTTCCAGATAGCTCCTGCCGTTCCCAGCTGGCACAGTCCCCAGCTGGCACTTTCCGTGAGAGACCACCCACTGTCTGAGCAGGAAGTCTTTCCAGCAGTGTGGTCTCATCCAGGAGTTCTGGGCCACCTCCCTCCCTGTCCCCGTGTGCGGGCAGAGAGCCCAGGCCACCCGTGCACTTCCCTCCCCTCTTCTGTTCCGCAGGCCCTGGCTGCCCTGGGAAACTCCACATTCAGACACGCCTGGTGCAGACGCTGGTGTCCTGGCAGCGCCTAAATCATTAGCGCCGCGGAGATTAGGCTGCTAATCTCCTTGTTGGGTGGAGCGGTGCCAGCCGCCAGCCTGTGGATCATGCTGCTCTCTTGCAGGGGCCGTTCCTCGGGGCACGACGCTGGCTCCTGCACAGATCCTGCTCCTTTGTGGCCTTCCTGGGCTGCCCGCCCCTCCTCCAGGACTGCTCTAGACTGACGCTTCTCAGGTTCGGGTGAGCCGGGAGGCTGCCCTAACCCTCTGGTCTCAGACCCCTGCTCCCAGCCCCACCCCTGCTTCCTGTTTTGTTAGAGCCTGGCTGATGTCATTATCTCTCCAGATTCCCTCAAAGACTTTGGGAGACGAGATTTGGTCCCCCTTTTACAAACGAGGGAACGGAGGCTCTGGAACTGACTTCCTGAATGGCTTGGATCCAAAGCTCCCTCAGTTCAGCCGCCACGTCTATTTCCCTCAGACACAGGGATCCTTGAACCTGTGGGCTGTATCTCCCCGTGGACTGGGAAGAATCCCAAGAGAGTGGGGCTCCCACAGGTCAGACGCTAATTCTGCCTCCTCCGACTGGGAGTCTCTGCCAGGGCCACGTTGTACCTGGGGGATGATGTCAGCCCCCGATCTCTCCACCCTCACCCCGGGGCCCTGGAATGCTGGGTGGGGGGCCAGGACAGCCTCCCGCTCCTGCTCTCCTGGCCTGTGCAGCCTTGTCCTGTGCCCGTGCTGGCTCCCAGGGCTGGATTCTCCGGACTCCACACAAGAATGAGCTCAGCCTCCTAACTGCGGCTGAGCATGGAGGGCCACCCTACCCCAGGGCTGCAGCTCCAGCACCACCTCTCCCCTTCCCTCCCCTCCCCTCCCCTCCCCTCCTTTCCTCTCCGACAGAGTTTTGCTCTTGTCACCTGGGCTGGAGTGCAATGGCGCCATCTCGGCTCACTGCAACCTCCACTTCCCAGGTTCAAGCTATTCTCCTGCCTCAGCCTCCTGAGTAGCTGGGATTACAGGTGCGTGACACCATGCCCAGCTAATTTTTGTATTTTTAGTAGAGATAGGGTTTCACCATGTTGGCCAGTCTGGGCTCGAACTCCTGACCTCAGGTGATTCACCTGCCTTGGCCTCTCAAAGTGCTGGGATTGCAGGCATGAGCCACCACGCCCCGCCACCACCTTTGTGTCTGAACAGACCACTAAGAGGCCCTGGTGCTCAGGCTGGGCTCTGGCTATGGAGGGGCCCCTGGGGAGGCTCTCAGTGTGTCCAGCCTGAGCCCCAGGCCCTGGGTGGCTGGGATGGAGGCAAAATACACTCCTGGGGTTTTGGCCTGAAATTCAAGGGCCAGAGTCGGAGCCCCACTTCAGCCTGGCTATAATTGGCTACCCCGTCTCCATCCAGACCAGACCCTTCACCCGACCCATGGACACCCTGGTTGTCACCACTACCAGCATCTGCCAGTTCTCCACCTCTGGCTCTGTCAACGGCCTGTGGACACCTGGCGGGGGTTTCTCCTGGATGTCATCTGTCAGTGTTGGGGATGCCTTTTGGGCCACCAGCCTCCTGGGAGCCAATAGCTGTGGCAACATGTCCGTCACCTCCTCCTGCTTCTTGGCAGGATTTCGGGGAGGCTACAGCGGTGGCCACACCTGCAACCTGGGTGGGGGCTTTGGCTCCAGCGTTGGCATGGCAGATGCCCTGCTGGGGGGCGGTGAAAAGGAGACCATGCAGAACCTGACTGACCACACACACATCACACACCTACACACACACACACATCACACACATACACACACACACATCACACACGTACACACACACAAACACCACACACACACCACACACATCACACCCATCACACACGTACACACAAACACCACATACACCACACACATACACACACAAACACCACACACACCACACAATGCACACACACAAACACCACACACACACCATACACACATCACACACGTACACACACACAAACACCACACACATACCACACACATCACACACATACACACAAACACGACACACACATCACACACGTACACACACACAAATACCACTCACACCACATGCATATCACACACATCACACACATACACACAAACACCACACACACAAACACCACACACACACCACACACATCACACACATACACACAACACACACACATTACACACATACACACACAAACACCACACACACATCACACGCATACACATACACAAACACTACACACACATTACACACATACACACACCACACACACCACACACATACCACACAGTACACACACACAAACACCACACACACCACACACATACACACACAAACACCACACACACATCACACGCATACACATACACAAACACTACACACACATTACACACATACACACACACACCACACACATACCACACAGTACACACACACAAACACTACACACACCACACACATCACACACGTACACACACAAACACCACACATGCACCACACATGTACACACACAAACACCACACACAACACACACATACACGCACACAAACACCACACACACTACACACATCACACACATACACAAACACCACATACACACCACACACATACACACACAGAAACACCACACACACCACACACACAAAAACACCACACACCACACATATCACACACACACACACACAAACATCACACACACACCCCACACACCACACACACATCACACACCACACACACCACACACACCACACACACATCACACACCACACACACCACACACACCACACACACCACACACACATCACACACCACACACACCACACACACCACACACACATCACACACCACACACACCACACACACCACACACACA
>NW_012106252.1:1811805-1834446 GCF_000951045.1 Mandrillus leucophaeus
ACACCACACACACACGCACACACATACACACTCTCTCTCATGACCTCTAAGAACATGGCTTTGGCATTCTGTAAACATGGCCACTTTGTCTTCTGCACAAACCCTGCCCTGGAGGGTCCTACAGAGCAATGCCACCAGTGCCAGGTGAGGGGTGCAAGCGATGAGTACAGTGGCCAGGGGGGCCAAGGGAGCCAGGGGAGGCAGGGGGACCGGGGAGCCAGGGGAGCCAGGCGGGAGTCAGGTTAGGCCCAGCTGGCCCTGGCGGTTAGGCCTGCTCAGTTTCCTGGGTGCAGAGCCGGGCCTGGTGCTGCCTACGAGGGGCTTTGTCTGTTCCTGCCCGGGACCTCCACTAGATGGGAATTCCTGCAATTTCCCCTTGGAAGCAGAGATACTGGCAGTGCCAGATCAGATATTGGGGTTGGTCCTGGCAGCGGGGAACCCAGGGAAACCCTGGTGAGTCAGTGCTCCTGATGTTGGGACCAGCCAGCGCCTCATCACCACCCCTTGCTGTGCCCCCAAAGCCTCCTGAGCAAGGAGATGGGGGCTGGGTGGGTCTCTGCCAGATGCAGATGGGCCCACTGAGGCAGAGGAGGGGGTGCTGGGAACAAACTGGCCCTCGGCTCAGCCTGACCCAGGGTCACTTCACAGAACTTAGGGCCTCGAGTAGGGTCTGGGAGGGGTTGCACAGGATGAGCCTGTGGGGGCTACTAGTGTGTCCTGGGGCTTCTCCCTCTGAGGCCTTGGGTGGTCAGCCCTGAGCCTCAGCAAATTCCAGATTCTACACGCACATGTGTCACCTTCACAAGTGCTTCAACTTCTGGGTTGCTGGAGGGGCCTCACTCTTTGGTGCATGCCCATGACCTCAATTGGAACCCCTCTTGGGCATTTCCAACCATGCCATCAACAGCAGCAGTAATCACAACCAACCTTATGCTTCTTCTGGGCCCCTCCCTCCGTGTTTGCATTGAAACCGCCCAGATGACCTTGTGGGAAAAGAAAGCTTTGCCCTAGGTTTGAGGTGAGGCCAGTCATAACCTCATTAATTAATTAACGAATCACTTAATTAAACTAACGAACCCTCGGGGCCAACTCTGGGCCAGGGCACTGTGCCCAGGGCTGGGGATTCCAAAGAGAAGGAAACAGACATGGCTTTGTCTCCCTGGAGCTCACAGTCCAGTGGAGGAGGAAATAACCAAAAAAGTCATAGAAATAGGTATAAATTCACAACCTGGAGAAGGAAGGAGGTATGACCCAGAAAAGAGATGCAGAAGTGAATCCAGGAGGGCTTTCTGGAGGAGGTGGCAGCTGAACCTAGAGGTGAATTTAGTTGGGAAAGAGGGAGTGAGGCCTAGGCAGCCATGACCCCCATGGTGGCAGACAGCTGCATAAGGGTCTCTCTCCTGGCATCCGTGTTTACCCATGCCTGGGCATCCTACCCCCATCATCCTTTAACCCCCTGAGGGCCTTGGCTGGGTCCCAGAAATTCCCAGGAGGGTGCCCAGAGAAGACCACGGGCACTCTCATCACCCTCACCCTGGCTCATTTCCGAAAAGGCTGCAAGAAGGGTGTTGGAGGGTCTCCTGGAGGCTGCCAAGGGCATTTGCTCATGGAGCCCACGTCTCTCCCAGATCCCGGTGGCTGTGATCGGTCATTCCAGCTTCGTGCTGGCTGCAGGTGGATGATGCCCAGCTGGCTGCCGATGACTTCTGCACCAAGTGAGGCTGGGTCTCTGGAGCTGCCCCAGGAACTGGACAAGCTGACCCTGGCCGGAGCCAACCTGGAGATGCAGATTGAGAACCTCAAGGAGGACCTGGTCTACCTGAAGAAGAACCATGAGGAGGTGAGGTCAGCTCAGGGAACGCAGCAGAAATTCACCTGGAAGCAAGCGAGGCTGGGGCCCAGAACCTCCCTGGGCCAGGCCATGTTTTCAGTCCAGTTCCCATCTCTTATGGATGCCCAGCCCTGACCCTCAGAGGACCCTGAGTGAGGCCTGGAGGAGCCTCTCTTCCCAAATAGACTTCATTTGTCCCTTGAGGCTCAGCTCACTGAAGTTAACTAACTAATGAGTAAGTCAGTGTAAGAACACACAATGCTAATTATTATAATTAATTATAATAGTGATAGTCATGAAAACAAGGAACTTCTGCCCAGCACTGCAAATGGCTCAGAGCCATTATCTCAGCTGATACTGCAGGTGGGAGACAGATACTCTTTCCTCCTTTTGACCCGTGAAGAAACTGAGGCTCAGAGAGGTTAAGGGATTTATCTACGGCTGCACAGGGACCCTCCTTCAGGTCTGCTGGACTCGTATCCACTCCACCTCTCTGCCCCTCTCCTGCCTCTCCTTTCCGGAAGGCCCTAGGTCCCGGGGACTCCAAGGCTCAACCCAAGGATAGCGAGCCAAGGTTCTGCCAGGGCAGCCAGGAGGCCTTACATGCCCTGTCCTGTGGCTTCCTTCTCTGCCGAGCTCCGTGCTGCTCTGAGCTGGGGGAGCCTACTGCCCGAGAAGCGGGACACCCGGAAGGGGTTTCCCCCTGGCTTTGAGGCTGGTTATACTATTGCTTTCCTCCAGCAGATTAACATTTGCTAACGGGGCCTGGTGCGGTGACACCAGTGTTGCTTTCTGCATGCCTGTGCTGTGGGGTTGGTGGTGGGGGCAAGGTCAGGGCAGTGAGTGAGGTCGTCCGTGGTCATCCTCCGCCGTGCTCGGGGGTTGTCATCTCTCGGGGCTTAGCACTTGTTGGGGATGGGTGAAGTCCAGTCCCGAGTCACGGTGTGTGTTGGGGGAGGTTGCTGATACTTATAGCCCTGTATGTTTGAGAAGTGACAGCATCCACCTCCACCTTCAGGGTGAGGAGCTGTTGGCCTATCTGTGTCTGTCTGTCTGTCTGTCTGTCATCTGTACCTGTCTCCTCGAGGTAGAGAAGGCAGGTCCCAGGGTCTTTCCTCAGGATGGCCTTGGGTGAGCTCCTGCTGTACTCTCTGCCCAGGAAATGAACGCCCTTTGAGGTCAGGTGCACGAGGATGTCAGTGTGAAGATGGACACTGTGCCTGGAGTGAACCTGAGCTGCATCCTGAATGAGATGTGTGACCAGGACAAGAAATTGGTGGAGAAGAGCTGCAAGGATGCCGAGGGCTGGTTCTTCAGCGTGGTGGGTGGCCGTGTGTAAGCAGGTGTGCACACGTGTGGGCACATGTGCTGCATGCTGGTGCAGCTGGAACACTGGCAGATCCACAGGCCGTCCCAGTTGGAAGGACTTTTGGAAACCAGTTGGACCAGCCCCTCATGTTTTAGATGTAAAATGTGAGGCTCAGAGAGGACTCAAGCTCACACAGCCCTTCACTGTGGCCTGTGAAATAGATCCAGGTCTCTACAAGCCTGGTCTTGGGTTTCCACCACAGCTGTTTACAAGATGTGTGTGTTTGAATACATATGCATACCCTTGGCAAGCACAGGCTAAGTGTCTCCGGTGTCCTAGGGACAGCAACAGGCACAAAAGAATAACACCCAGTGCCTGTCTTTGAGGTGCTGCAGTTCGGTGGGAGTAAGAAATGCAAATGACCGCAGAGCAGGCTGAGTTCCTCCAAGTTCCAGTGTGGGTGCAGGGGGTCTCTGTGCGCAGGTGCCTTTGGGGCCCCATAGAGGCCTGGGAAGGGCTAGGGGATGGTTCTGGGAAGTGAGGGTTCGGAGCAGCCCCTTTCCTGTGCCCCACTTCTGAAAGCCTCCTTACTCCCCTGTGGCCCACTCTGTCTTCCAGAGAGAGGGGCTGAACTGCGAGGTGGCCACCAACACAGAGGCCCCACAGAGCGGTAGGACAGAGATATGGAGCTCTACAGCTCTGTGCAGAACCTGAACTGTCCCAGCTCAGCCAGGTAGGGCCTCTGTCCCCTCCCCACCCTGTAGCTGTCACCCCAGGGTGAGCCCAGCCTTGTAGACCCCAGCTTGGAGAACCAGAGTCCCCACCCAGCCTGTCCCTTCACACTCAGTGGCTGGGTGCATTGCCGCCCCACTGTGCCGGCAGCACCCACAGCCCCGTACAGTAGGGGCTCCTCTCTAGTGCTCTGCCGTGGGGAAGGGTCCCAGGTCCATCTCATCGCACTACCTATCTCTTGGCCCACAGAAAGCATCGCTGGAGGGCAGCCTGGTGGAGACGGAGGTGTGTTACGGGACCCAGCTGGCCCAGTTGCAGGGGCTCATCAGAAGCATGGAGTAGCAGCTGTGCGAGCTCTGCTGTGACACGAGGACCACGAGCACCAGGTCCTTCTGGATGTGAAGACATGGCTGGAGTAGGAGGTCGCCGCCTACCGCCGCTTGCTGGAGGTTGAGGACGCCCAGTGAGTGTGCACCTGGGTACCTGCTGGGGTAGGCTGGGGGCCCGCTTCGCCCAGGGAGAAGTTGGTGTCTGAGCACCAGCGAAGTCCAGGAGGTGTGAACGTGGGAACCTGTGGGGGTTTGCAGGAGGTGAAACTGAGGATGCAGGCTGGAGTCTGACTGAGGAGCCTTGAATGCCAAGTTAAAGCGTCTGGACTAGATCACGTAGGCAATGGGGAGCCATGGAGGGATTTGGAGCAGAGGAAGGGAAGGAACATCAAGATATTTTAGAACATTCACTCCGGCTGCAGAGGGAGAAATGGATCAGAGGGGTCAGGCTGGGGCCAGAGAGATGCATCGGGGGCTGGAGCAGGGAGCCTGGCCAGAGAAGTCCTGCGTGGGGGGCAGGGGAAGGAAGGTGGTGCATGCAGAAGAGAGGTTATAGCTCGAAACAGCAGGACTGCATGCCTGGATCTTGGGGTGAGCGTGGCTCACAGTCAGGACTCAGTTTGTGTCGGTGAACACATGAAGGAGTGGGCATTGATGGCCCTGGGTTTCTGGTTCTGATGACTGTGTGAGTGGTGATACCATCAGCCCCAGGGTGAGGAGCGAGGTGGGCGGTGGTCGGGTTTGCAGTCGGGAAGGGTGGTCAGGCCTCCCGTTGACAGTGTTCTGGAGTCTCCATGCTTAGTCACACGTTGCAGCTTTTTGCTCCCCGAAAATGGTGAAGTCCATCTATAGTCTCACCACAGTGTCTCCTGCTTTAATTGGGTTTATTTGTTGGGTCCTCTGGGATATGGAAAAGCCACTTGCTCTGCTTCTCCTTGTAAATTCCTGGTGAGTAGTCACACAGTGCTGCCGGGCCTACGCTGTGCTGTTTCTTTTTCTTCTTCCCGCTGCGCGGGGCCCCTGCCCTTTCATTCCTGGGCCTGTGCTGATTTCTGTGCATTCCTAGCTGCCATTTTTCACCAATTTGGGGGAACCTCCTCTGCCAGGGCCTGCTTCTCCCCAGCAGTGCTTGCAGGGGCCTGGGCTGGCTGGCATCCCCGGGCTGATGGGTGCTCCTCTCCCTGCAGGCTGGCCACTCAGTACTCCTTGTCCCTGGCCTCACAGCCTACCCGGGAAGGTAAGAAGCTGCCCTGTCCTGCTGTGTGGACCCCAAGGCAGGGGAGAGGCTGAGGACCCTTCTGTGTGTGAGACTGGGGGGAACACAGACTGGGGGACAGGTAGGGGGAAGAGCTCCTGCCTGATGTTCCCTGCGACCCCCCGCCTCCATCGCCTGCAGCCACAGTGACCAGCCACCAGCTGTGCCATCGTGGTGGAAGTCCAGGTTGGAGAGGTGGCCTCCTTCTGTGAGCAGATCCAACTCTCCACCACCGAGGCCCCTTTCTGCCTGTGACAGCCCCACCTCACGGGCCACAGCACAGCCTTCAGCTCCAGCTCCAGCATGATGCTGCCATGCCCCGAGTGTCCGACTGGGCCCCAGTCCATGGCCTGTGGTCTTTCTGTATCTGCTTCCTGTAGCCCCACACTGAGGAGGCCTCCTGGGTTTGTCCAGTGCCTGCTATTAAAGCTTTGCCCCAAGTTCAATGCCTCGTGTGATCTGGTCTATTCATTGGTTTGGGGCAGTGTGGGCTGAGGGACTGGGGGAGGTGGAGAATTTACTGAGTGTTTGGGTATCGGCTTGTCACCTGCCAATCTGTGCTGCCCACTCCATCCAGGCCTGGGACTCCTGGGAAGATGAGACGGGAGGAGGCGGAAGGATTAAGGGTGGAGGGATGGGACAGCCCCTTGTATTGGGAAAAGTTTCTAAGAATCAGCCCCTGAGTCCCTGTCACCTGTGGCTGGTCCCTGGGACGGCCACACAGACTTTCCAAGGACCACGCCTGTTGGGGAGCACTCCCTGCCTCAGCCCGGGGCGCGTTCGAGAGCAGAAAGAGAGGGGCTCGGTGGGGAGGGACTTCTGAAGGAGTGGTCCAGGGCCTTGATGAGTGAGAGGGGGTGGCAGCGACGCAGCCAGCCCAGGAAACCAGACCGGCTCTGCCCAGCCCGGGTGTGTGTGTGGGGTGGGGTGGCCGCTGTGCGTGTATGCGTGGGGGGCGTCCTGTTTGTTTTGGTGGCTTGGCAGCCACTGGGCTATTGAGGAATCTCTTTCAGCTGCTGGCGGGGCTGTCTGGGCCTGTCTGGGAAGTAGAAGCCATCGGCAGTCTGAAATATGACCACATTCCACCCAGCGGGCCTGGAGGGACCCTGGGACCCAGGGCCGGGCTTGGGGTGGTGGGCAGGGAAGGGTGGGGCTGTGGGGTGGGGCACATGGCACACCTGAGGAGCCACATTTTGGGGAGCCTGGAGTGGGGAGGGGGCTGGCTGGGGTCTCAGTAAAAGCCTCTTCTTGGGCAATATACTTTAGGTTTCCTGTGGGCTGAGACCTGAGATAAATGCCCCTCACCTGACCCTGAGGTCTCTTGGGGTACAGAAGGGTGAGGGGAGTGGAAGGGGGCATCCCCCTCTCAGTTGGTTTAGATCCTGTCTTAGCACTGCCCACCATTTCCCCATCCTATAGCTGAGCCCCTGTTTACCCACCCCAGCCCTGGGGTGTAAACCTGGGGAAAGGTCTACATGAGGAGACTGGGTTAGCAAGGGCTTCTCGGGATGGGGCAGGGTCAGAAGCTGACTGGATGGAACTCTAGCCCCTAGAGTGCTTTTCTGAAGGGGCCATTGTGGACACTGCACCCCTCTGAAGCCCCAATTTCTTTATCTGCGACGTGGGTTGGTCTCCGAGGCTTGATGGCATTTCTGTGCTGTGAGGTGGGCCTGGTGGGTTTGGGCTCCGTTTCCAAGGCAGGATAGGCTCTCAGTCCCCTCTGTCTCTTCAGCACCCAGCCCCGGGCCAGCACCGTGGGTGGAGCAGTGTGGGGTGAAAGACAGCAACTTCAGGGGGGTCACCTGACACTGCAACCCATTTCCCCACCAGACAGGGTTGAGGCGGGCCGGGCTGGGGTGGTGGCTGCCTGGGAGGGCCTGGGGACGGTGACGTCCTGCCTTCTGCTCTTCTCCGTATTAGGTCATGGGAAAGCATAGCTGGAGGGCCCGCCTGAATCACAGGTGACGGGCCTGAGACCAGAGGCACGCACACACACACGCACGGCACCCAGCATGAGGATTTGGAGAAATGAGGCAAATTCCTGATGATGGGCGGGGAGGGGGCCCCCAGCCACCTGGAAGCTGGCAGGTGGCCAGTGGTGATGAAAGCCCAGGGGAATGGAAACAGAGGAGCAAGCCTGTTGTAATCGCTACGCCCACTTGGTGGCCTATAAAGGAAGCGGGCAAACCCCGGCAGCCCTACACACCTTGGGGCCCCTCTCCTCTCCAGCCCTTCTCCTGTGTGCCTGCCTCCTGCCGCTGCCACCATGACCACCACCATCCGCCAGTTCACCTCCTCCAGCTCCATCAAGGGCTCCTCCGGCCTGGGGGGCGGCTCATCCCGCACCTCCTGCCGGCTGTCTGGCGGCCTGGGTGCCGGCTCCTGCAGGCTGGGATCTGCTGGAGGCCTGGGCAGCACCCTCGGAGGTAGCAGCTACTCCAGCTGCTACAGCTTTGGTTCTGGCGGTGGCTATGGCAGCAGCTTTGGGGGTGTTGATGGGCTGCTGGCCGGAGGTGAGAAGGCCACCATGCAGAACCTCAATGACCGCCTGGCCTCCTACCTGGACAAGGTGCGCGCCCTGGAGGAGGCCAACACTGAACTGGAGGTGAAGATCCGTGATTGGTACCAGAGGCAGGCCCCGGGGCCCGCCCGTGACTACAGCCAGTACCACAGGACAATCGAGGAGCTGCAGAACAAGGTAAGGCCTGCTGGTGGGAGGGGTCTCCGGGGGGCATGACTTCTTCCCCCCAATTCCTGCCCTGGCCAAAGGCCTGGAGTCCAGCCACAGGGCCTCAGGGAGCCAAGGGTGGTTTGGCTGTGGCTTCGCTTCTGGGAACCTGCCTTGGGGCCCCTGTGTGGCCCACATCCCCCTTTTCTGAGGGCAGCAGGCTGAGTCACGAACAAACAGGCCTCGTGGAGCCCCTTGGAGCCTCAGTTTCTCCCTCGTGGAGCTCCTCCACCTGGAGAGGTTGTAGGATGAGGCAGGAGGATGCAGAGGGAGGGCTGGGGCCCTGGGCTGCTGGATGCGTGGTGTCTTGCTCCTTTGGAGCAGGGGTCAGCAGGAGGGGGTTTTGGGTGATGTGGAGTGGAGGTGTCTGAGTGAGCTCCTGATAGCACCTGCTGCGGGGGGAGGTCCCTGTGGGGCGGGACCTCAGGGTGGGGAAGGCCTCTGATGTGCCTTATTTGGGGATTTTTCTGGCTGCTTCTTTCCTCCTGCTGGCCCTTAAGACGGGCTCAGCAAACCCCAGGGGGCGGGGCTGCTGGCTGGAGCCCAGGGTTAGGGATTAGGAGGGATCCTGACTTCTGATCTGGAACCACTCTTTGGTGAGGGCTCCTTTAGCCTCCTTTTGGGGAAGCCTGTCAGGGGCACCCTCTAGCTGGCTGTGAAACGAGGGGATTGCCCACATCCCCTCCCTTGTTCTAGAATTCTGGGACAGCTTCTGCCTGGGGACATTTTCCCATTCTTTTCTGGTTGCCTCATACTCCCAGCCAGCTGTCTCTTCTCCTTTAAGGCTGAGCCTGGCATGGGGGTCTGGTGGGGGAGGCAGGTACTGAGTAGCGGGGGAAGAAGAGGCACCTTTCAGCCCTTCAGACTCCTGCTTGCCCCTCCTCTGCCAATAATACAGCACAGGGCAAGGAAGGGACTGGGAGGGAAGAGAGGCCCCCAGGCAGGAAGATCTGCTCAGAATGCTGGTGTGGGCTCAGCCACCCCCATCCAATGACCTGACTACTCTCCCATCTCCTCAGATCCTCACAGCCACCGTGGACAATGCCAACATCCTGTTGCAGATCGACAATGCCCGTCTGGCTGCTGATGACTTCCGCACCAAGTGAGTCCTGGCCAGTGGGCTTGGGCAGCCCGGGCCAGCTCAGGGAGGATCTCGGGGTATCCCTCCTGACCCCAGGACTCCTCGGTTGCTTGTGGCAAGGCCCAGGAGCTCAGGGTGGGGCAGTCCTAGGAGCCCCACTCCTTAGTCCAGGATGCAGGGAAGGCAGCCAGTTCTGAAGGTTGCTGGGCTTAGGCAGGGAATAGAAGAGAGGGAGGGGAGGTGGGAGGCGTAGAGAAGTAAGGAAGCTGGTGGGCGTGGGATCTGGCCCTGTGATGGTCCCCGGGCCCCAGGACTGGAATTTGTTTCCACTCGACCTTCTCATCAGCCCTTCCAACCCCTTAGAGTCCTAGCAAAATGAAGGCAGGTGAGCAGCCAGGACCTGGACCTGCAGGTCCAAGCAGCCTGGGCTGAAGTCTCTGATTCCCACGGCAGGTTTGAGACCGAGCAGGCCCTGCGCCTGAGCGTGGAGGCCGACATCAATGGCCTGCGCAGGGTGCTGGATGAGCTGACCCTGGCCAGAGCCGACCTGGAGATGCAGATTGAGAACCTCAAGGAGGAGCTGGCCTACCTGAAGAAGAACCACGAGGAGGTGAGGTGGCTGGGGCAGAAGGTCAAAGAGGCTGAGGAGTGGGTGGCAGAGCCCTGGGGCTGGGCCATGGCTGAGGCTGTGGGAGAGAGCAGAGCAGGCGCATGGGATTAGTCACCTTAGAGGGCTTCCCTGTCTGCAGAGCCCTGATCCTTGGGGTCCAGCGTGCAGGGTAGACTCCTCTTTGTACTACACGGCTTCTCTGTACCCAAGGAACCTCCTAGGGGC
The DNA here is from genome assembly GCF_000951045.1 of Mandrillus leucophaeus. NCBI lineage: Eukaryota > Metazoa > Chordata > Mammalia > Primates > Cercopithecidae > Mandrillus > Mandrillus leucophaeus. The sequence continues at coordinate 1,821,906 of NW_012106252.1, forward strand.
CCTCAGAGGCTCCCTCTACCTGCCCTGGCCTACCTCACGAGGGCAGGGGATAAGTAAGGAAGTCTCCTTCTTGTTCCATTTCAAACTCTCAAAGCTGAACATCTACAGAGAAGCTTGGAAATTAGAGTGGAAATTTTTGGGGCCGAGGTCTAATAATTAGATTTTAGTTTGGAGAGCCCTTGGTCTAATGGGGGAGATAGAGTCTGATGGTGGAGATAATACTGAGCAGATGAATAAAAATCATTTAGAGGGTCAGATAGAGCAGAGGGAGAACAAAGGAGGGGTCCTGGTGGGGAGTGGGGTCCCCTTGTGGGGAAGGCTTGGGAGTGAGAGGTCAGGATGGGTGCAGATGTGCACACCCACATCCCGTTTTTCCATAGGAGATGAACGCCCTGCGAGGCCAGGTGGGCGGTGAGATCAATGTGGAGATGGACGCTGCCCCAGGTGTGGACCTGAGCCGCATCCTGAACGAGATGCGTGACCAGTATGAGAAGATGGCAGAGAAGAACCGCAAGGATGCCGAGGATTGGTTCTTCAGCAAGGTGGGGGCTGCTGCAGGCCAGAGGTCTCTCTTAGGGGCTGGGGCTCGGGGGCCTTAGCACTGACAGTAAGCCACGGCCAGGTGTCTTGGAGGTGCCCCCTCCTCAGTAAGCTACATGGATCACAGGATCACCCGCTGCATCAATGGACCTGGAGCTGAGCTCAAGCTGGGATCTGGGGGGTGGCGGGGAGATAGGGAGCCCCCACAGAATAAAGGCAGAGGGTAAAGACCCTGGGAGTCCCCACCTTTCCCTCAAGAAGTCAGGAACTAGCACCAAGAGCCAGGCTACATGTTCTGGCTGGTTCTCAAGTTTCCGGTTTGTGCCTCCCACACGCAGGGATTAACCATAAAAAGTTAACATTTCAAATGGCATGTTTCTGGGCTTTGGGATGTGGGAAGCTGGTGAGAAGGCACCACTCTCTCCACAGTTAGATTTAGGAGGAGGCCTGACTCGGGAGAGGGATCTAGGCTCACACTGCCCTGTCCTGTGTCCCGTCTGCAGACAGAGGAGCTGAACCGCGAGGTGGCCACCAACAGCGAGCTAGTGCAGAGCGGCAAGAGCGAGATCTCGGAGCTCCGGCGCACCATGCAGGCCTTGGAGATCGAGCTGCAGTCCCAGCTCAGCATGGTAGGAACAGTCCTGTGCATGGGGGTGGGCCCAGAAGAGGGCACTGGCCACCCTCACTGACCCCTGGTCTTCCTGCCCTCCTGCAGAAAGCATCCCTGGAGGGCAGCCTGGCGGAGACAGAGAACCGCTACTGCGTGCAGCTGTCCCAGATCCAGGGACTCATCGGCAGCGTGGAGGAACAGCTGGCCCAGCTTCGCTGCGAGATGGAGCAGCAGAACCAGGAGTACAAGATCCTGCTGGACGTGAAGACGCGGCTGGAGCAGGAGATCGCCACCTACCGCCGCCTGCTGGAGGGCGAGGATGCCCAGTGAGTGGGGGCGCCTGGGTCAGGGCTGGGGGCCTCTTGGCAGGGGTGGGGCTCTCAGACCCACATCTAATTTCCTCTTTTTTTTTTTTTTTTATTTCAGCCTGACTCAGTACAAGAAAGAACGTAAGCATCTTGGTGGCTGAGACCCTGGGGACTGGGTGCATGGGACAGGCAGCCCACCTGCACATTGCTGGGGCAGGGTCCCCAGGAGCTCCAGGAGTTGATGGCTGTCCCTCAGCAGGGGTGGGAGAAGTGATCCATTAGCACTGAGGATTGATACTCAGGAAAAGATCAAACGAGAGAGACACTGTCTGGTCTGATGGGGGTGGAGTAGGAAACTGGTCCTTACCTTGGAGATCCTAGTCTGATGGAGGAGACAGGTCCCAGCTCTGGAGATTGTCATCTGGTGGGAAGACAGGAACATGGTCTCATGATCTTTGCTCTTGACAACTTTCGGATGAGCAAAAGCAGTCCTATCTCTGGGGACTCTGGCCTGATGGGAGATAGGGACATGGTCCTTGTCCTCCAAATTCCAGTCTGAGGGAGAAGATATGATCCTAGCCCCAGGGTTCCTAGTCTAATGGAGGAGATAGGGGCCTGGCTTTTGTCTTGGCGATCCCAGTCTGATGGGGGAGATAGGAGCAAATCTATGTCCTGGAGACTGCAGAGAAATAGAGATGGATTGCATGGAGTCTACATGGCTCCTCCCTGGCAGGACACACTGGGTCAGAATCAAATAACCCATCTGGGGAGGCAAGACTCACACAGGGCCACCGGCAGAGGGATGGGATGGAAGGGAGGCGGTGGCAGGGACAGAAGGGATGTGTGTGTAGTGTGACCTCGAAGTGCCAGTGGAGGCACTCACAGCACCTGGGGGAGGATGAGGGAGAGAGCCGGCTCCTGTCCATGAGGGCTATTGGGCTAGCGAGGGTCTCCTGGTCCCTACCCACTTTCAAGCGCCTTCTTCTCCTGCAGCGGTGACCACCCGTCAGGTGCGTACCATTGTGGAAGAGGTCCAGGATGGCAAGGTCATCTCCTCCCGCGAGCAGGTCCACCAGACCACTCGCTGAGGACTCAGCTCCCCCGGCCAGCCCCCCAGGAGGCAGGGAGGCAGCCGCCCCATCTGCCCCGAAGTCTCTGGCCTCTCCAGCCTCATCCCCCTGCTTCAGTCCCTTCCCCATGCTTCTCTGCCTGATGACAATAAAGCTTGTTGACTCAGCTATGAAATGTGTTCTTGTTCTGGCCCCTGAAGTGGGCACTAGGGACAAAAGGGTGAAATGGGAAGGAGTGAGGGTGAGGGGAGATGGTGCTTAGATACCCACTGTTGTTGACTGGCAGGTCAGGGGTCAGCTTAGACCAGCATAAAGAGTAAGTCTGGGGAGAGTTTGGAGGGTGTGCTCGAATCTCCCAAGGGCTGAAGATTTTCAGGAGGTGGTCCAGGCTGTGCTAGACCTAGGATGGAGTCGGTGTATCAGGTGTGGTCCTAGGTGGCCTCTGCTTGCCCTGTGAGTAGCTCTGTGACCTCCGGAAGTCAGGCAGTCACTTCTCCTCACTGAGTCTTGCTTTCTCATCCATAAATGGATGGGAAGATCTCAGGTATGGGAGCCTGAATCCTCAGAGATGACTCACTCAATCAGTTTGCTCCTCCCAGTCCTGCGGGCTGTGCCCTCCCCCTAGATGGGGCAGGAGGTGGGCAAGGGCTGGGATAAGCACAAAGGGAGGGTGGGTGGGGAAGGCAGCCTGGGTGGTTGGGTCCCAGACTCCTGTGTGAGTCTCAGGAAATCCCCAAGAGGGGCTCCCATTGCCTCTGCCCTGGGAATGTGAGCGGGAGGCTGGTGTTTGCAGGGAAGGCTGCGGACCCCCGGCAGGTGTGGGAGAAAGGATGGGGCCTCTCTCAGGAATGTTTCCTCACGTGGTCAGCTGTTGCTCAGGATGGGGAAGGGGCAGAGCGGGGGGCACTGCAGATGGGGTGGCTGTGCCCAGGGAGCAGTGCCACTCTCCCTGGCGGTCTGGACCCTCTTTGGTTCCCCACTAGGGACAGGGGTGGCATGAGGGAGGGTAGAAACTGCCTCCTAGGAAAAGGAGGCGGAACAGTCCTGCTCCAGCCACTCCTGGCACCCTCTGAGCACCAGCCCCAGCTCTTGCTGTTGGCAGCAAACGTGGCTGTGGGGAACAGTCTGTGGGAGGTGAGCCTGACACCTGGAAATCTTCCTTCTAGTAAATCCGGAAACTGCCAGGCAGGACAGCCTGCTTTCCTGGTTTTCTTCAAACAGGGGGTTAGTAGGAGGAGGGTGCCTCCACCTCATCACTGCTGGACCTGGGGTGTCATCAGACCAGGGTCCCCAAACACTCTCTCTCTCCTGGTGCCTGGAGGCCCGAGGAGAATGGGAGTGGCCAGAGCCCTCTGAGCCTGGGTTGGTGGGGATTCGGGACTGGCAGAGGCCAGGGATGGGGGTGGGTACTGACCACTGGAGTATGGGCGACTTTGGGCTGGTCACAGGCCCTTCCTGGACTTCGGAGCTACGACATCCCGGGAGAGTGTTTCTCTCTGCAGGGGAGATGGCTGCCTGGAGTCGGGGACTTGCGCCTGCAGCAGCATCTGCACGACTCAAAGCAAGGGCAGGCTCTGCTCCGTCAGAGGCTGACGTCTCCCTGCTGTCTGGCAGCAAATGTGGCGCCATGGAGGGAAGGAGGGAGGCACTGTTTGCACCAGGCCCCCACCACACATCCTGCCACAACCAGAAGAACCAGCCCTGGGCTGCAGATGGCTCATTCTGGAGGGTGACTTCATTTATCTGAATAGTCCCAGGAAACAGGGAGGATCTGGGGGAAGGCGCCTCGTTGTGTGGATGGGGACACTGAGGCTCCAAGGAGCAGTGACTCAGCCCTTGTCCTGGAGCCTGGGGGGTCAATAATGGAGACAGGCATGGGAGGGGAGTGGGCCCGGCTTCCATGCTGGGAAGAGGAGCCGAGCCCCACCTCCTGCCCCACCTCAGGCTCCAGGCAGGGCTCTCTCTCCCTCTTGTAGATCCTGGGGTCCACAATTACCGATGGCGCGAGTGAGGAGGGGTCAGAGTGTGGGGAGGACCAGAGACAGCCCCAGACTGTGCCCCTCTGCTGGGGAAGAAGCCCCTCTTCACAAAGTGGGGCTGTGACAGCCCTACCTTCAGAAGGGGGGCATCAAATGTGCAGGAGGGGAGAGGATCCCCGGAGCTGGGCCTGGCACCCACAGATTTCCCCAGATCCTGGGAGCCGCCACAGGGGCAGAGCTTGGGCCTGGACATTTGTTCTCCCCCAGGGACCCTGCTCCCTGTTTCTCTGCAGCGCCCCAGCACCCCATCGTGACCTGACATTAGTGTATTGGGATTGTCTTTACCACCTTCTTCCCCAGAAGACTATGTCTCCAGGGCTTCTCTGTCTTGATCTTTGAGTCTGAGTGTCCAGCACAGTGCCAGGCACTTAGTAGGTGCTTTATAAACACCTGCTGATAAACATAACTCTAGCCACCAGCCTTTGCCAGGCGCTTTATTTATTTGACCTCTAATCTCCTAATATGCCATTTCCCAGAGAAGGAAACTGAGACTCAGAGGGGCTGAATGTCCTGCCCAAGCTTTCGCCCTTGCTTGCCCCGATTCCAGGCTGCTCTGTCCTGGCTCAGTGGGGCTCTACTTTTCCTTCCTCCTGCCCTGAAGCCTGTGGCTCTGGCTTGTCCAGCCGGGGCTGGGGGCCCTGCAGCAGCCCCCTCTCTCCCCTCAGCTTCTCTGCCCTCCTCTCAACCCTCTAAGCTGCCTCCTGCCTGCCCAGCCTGAGCTGGCTGGGGAGCTTGTAAAACAGCCCCACCAGCAGGCTTGTCCTGAGCGGTACTGATGCGGGAGTCGGAGAAGGGCTGCGAATCTTCATGGGGACTCTGAGGATCTGTCTGGTTGGAGAATCACTGCAAGTCAAGGCGTGGTATTGGCCAATGGTGTTTCCCGGCCGCCTCAGGTATGCCATGATCTCATGCCTCATGCTTGACATGGGCAGGACGAAGGAGGGAAGGAGGAGGCAGGGCACGGGGAGGAATCCTCTGCCTGGAGGATGCCCACTGGGCTTCTCTGTGCTCACCAGGCTTAGTGGTCCTGGCTTTTGGTCACCTTGGGGCAGAGGTGCAGAGGAAACACCTCTTCCTCCTCTGTCAGCTCAGATCTTCTGAGGCCCTGCTGGTGCCTCTCTCTGCTAGGACCCTTCCAGAGGTCAATGCCAGGAGGGCAGCTCCCTCCTCTACTGATGAGGCTCAGGGGGGCAATGCCTACCCCAGTTGCCTCCTGTGGTGTGGGCGTGGCAGGCAAGCCCAGCACCCCAGGGCTCCTGGCCAGGTTCTATATTTTCCACTGTTAGTTTTCCCTCCAGGGTCAAATGATAAGTTCTTCGAAGGTCAGAGACTATGTCACCATCTCCCTCTTCACTCCCAGCCCCCGAGAGCTGTGCACAGGGCAGGTGCGTGATTTATGGAGTTGGCTGAGCGGTTTGGCGCGTTGGTCAGCAACTTCCTGCAGCTTCTCAGCCCAGGCAGATCCCCAGGCCTGCAGTGCTGGGCTTGTGTGTAATCCCACCCTGACACCTCCTGGAATGGGGAACTTGGCGGGGGGCAGTGTGCCAGTGAGAAAGCGGTGTGTGTGCGCGCACACACCATGGGGGCAGGGAGTGAAGAGTTCGCAGACTCCGCTGCGAGAGTCGGTATGAACCCTGGCTTGGGAGGTGGAGCTGGCTTGAGTCTCTGCTCTCTCACTTTTGGGCTGCTTTACCTGGATAAGGATTTTGCCCTCTCCGTTTGGGGTAATGATAGCCTTTGGTGACCTTGAAGACCATTTTTAGTTCTGAGGGTGATGGGTCTGTGGTTGGACTGGAACTCCACGCCCACCCTGACATCTGAACACTGAGGTTTTTGTCCAAGATTCTGGGGTCCCCTTTGCCCCTCTTTGGGGTGGGGGTGGGGAGTGTCGGGTTCCCTCTCCCAGGTTTGGCTCTGAAGGCATGTGCATCCGTTCTGCTCTTACCTCTGGGGTGAGTGGCCAGGGGAGATGTAGCAGTGACAAAACGCTGGTTCTGCTGAGACAAGGAATTACCTGCCTCACTGGAGCTCAGGCAGAGGCAGGCCGTCTCTGGGCTCCTCACCTCAACGGAGGCACTGCAGAGCAAGGCCAGTGGCCAGCACCAAGGGACACCCCACAGCACCCCGAGGAGGCCCCGTCTTGGTGCTCCCTCATCCTTCCAGGCCTTGGTGTTGGACCAGGCTCTCAGGCCAAGGCCACACCCACTGTGGGCAGACCTTGTGCCAGTGACCATGGGGAGGTGGGTGAGAGTCGGGTATACTGGCCCCGCCTGCAGGCATGGTGGGAGCCTGGAGAGGGCCAGAGCTCTGGGTTCTGGTTGCAGCTCTGCAGCTTAAAGCAGAGTGACTTTGAGTGAATCTCCGCCTGTCTCTGGTTTCCCCTCTGTTCCCTCTGATCAAGAAAATGATGTAAATTTGAGATGCACAGAGAGAGGGCTCAGGGTGATGGAACTGGCTTAGGCAAGGAGACCAGGCAGGCAGGTTCACATCTCAGCTTCCAGTGACTGGTGTCTTGGAAAGCCCACTTACCCTCCCCGAATCCCAGCTCCTTCACCTGAGAACTGGTGTCAGGAATAACGCCCCCCTCATCCTCACTCACAGAACTGTACAGCACACACCAGGCTCTCCGTGCATGCCTGAGTGTGCCCATGACGAGTGCTCTCCCCCAGCTCAGCTGGATGAATGGAGCTGCCAGGCCCAGTCTGGGATCTGTGGACATGGGAAAGAGAACTGCTGGGAATGGATCCCCAGCCAGTCCTGTTTCTACAGGGTCGGGGACTCTGAGGTCCATGGCGGAGTCAGGGGTCACACCTGGCTACGGTGGCAGGACGGGCTCCCTCCCATCAGCCTGCAGGTGGGGTGCCTGTGATTAGGAGAGGGCGGTAGAGGAGTGGAGGAGCTAGGTGTGGGGCTGTGGTGTTCTTCAGCTGGGAGTGTGGGGGGTGCAGGGTCCCACGTAGGGGTGTGGGAGGGTGCCAGTGTGTAGAGGTGAGTGTGAGGAGCAGGTGGCTGAAGGGGCAGGATGGGGAGGCTGAGGGGCAGGGCTGGTCCTCAGGGAAGGGCCGGTGGGGTCCTGCGCGCATGTTTCTTTGTGGCTAGTGGTGTGTCATCCCCTTGAGAAAACTGAGGACCAAGGGGTTATAGGACCGGCCTGTGCTATGCAGCTGGTAAGGGCAGAGCAGGGACTTGGTGCCACCTGTCTGGCTCCATGGCCGGTGCTGTTTGTATGGTACACACACTTCTGGAGATCCCAGGGGCTCCAGGCAGCCTCCAGAACTGGAATTACATCCAACAAGGGAAAGACAGTCATAGGATTTTTAGAACCAGAAGGGACTCTGCAGTCACCCAGTCTAGCCTTGTCACCACCGAGGGGAAACAGGCCCAGAGATGGGAGGTGGGGAGCCTCAGGCCACACAGCAAGCAGAGTGAAGGCACGAACTCTGCCCCTGCCCAGAGTGGGACATGTAGGATCCCCACAACTGCTCCCCAAGACAGCCCGGGATGGCATCACTGAGGTCTCTTTCAGCCAAGGCTGTCACTGTGGGGCAGGGAGTTCTTCTGAAGGGCTGACTCACTGCCTGGGGACGCAGCTGCCACAAAGCCACCTGTGCCAAGGCCCCACTGGCCCTGAGGGCTCCAGGAACGGGAGCCTGATTCCCGGCTGCCTAGCCTGAGTCACCACCTACTTGCATTTGTGTGTTTTTCTCTCAGCCCCACACCCCCAAAGCTGGGTGGGAACTCCGAGCCGGCACACAGTGGAGTTGATCCTGGGCTGAATAATCCAGAGTGAGGAGTAGGACGGGACCGGGAGTGATGAAATCTGGAGGGGAACCCGGAGTCAGCAGTTAGGAGAGCCCCGCCTTCCCCAGGTGCATATAAAGGTCTCTGGGATTGGAGGCAGCCACAGCACACTCTCAGCCTTCCTGAGCACCTTCCTTTCTTTCAGCCAACTGCTCGCTCGCTCACCTCCCTCCTCGGCACCATGACCACCTGCAGCCGCCAGTTCACCTCCTCCAGCTCCATGAAGGGCTCCTGCGGCATCGGGGGCGGCATCGGGGGCGGCTCCAGCCGCATCTCCTCCGTCCTGGCCGGAGGGTCCTGCCGCGCCCCCAGCACCTACGGCGGGGGCCTGTCTGTCTCCTCCTCCCGCTTCTCCTCTGGGGGAGCCTGCGGGCTGGGGGGCGGCTATGGCGGTGGCTTCAGCAGCAGCAGCAGCTTTGGTAGTGGCTTCGGGGGAGGATATGGTGCTGGCTTCGGTGGTGGCTTGGGTGGTGGCTTGGGTGGTGGCTTTGGTGGTGTCTTTGCTGGTGGTGATGGGCTTCTGGTGGGCAGTGAGAAGGTGACCATGCAGAACCTCAACGACCGCCTGGCCTCCTACCTGGACAAAGTGCGTGCTCTGGAGGAGGCCAACGCCGACCTGGAGGTGAAGATCCGCGACTGGTACCAGAGGCAGCGGCCCAGTGAGATCAAAGACTACAGCCCCTACTTCAAGACCATCGAGGACCTGAGGAACAAGGTGGGTGACTGGTGTATGGAGCAGAGAGAGAGGCTGGCACTATAGTGGCCCTTGGGATACCTCTTTTTAGCAATTACACTTTACAAACAGGGAGACTGGGCACCTTTGGAGAGTGGCCAGGATCACCCAGGGAAGTGGTGGCAGAGGGTCCTTTTCAGCATCTCTGTGCCCGGGCTGGGGCTGGAACCCTGAATCTCTTATTTCCTGCAAGGGTTCAGCTGCAAGTTCAGCTTCCCTGCCTTGGAACCAGGAAGGGGGTGATTGGGATGGAGTGTGTCCCTACATACCCTGAGCTGGTGGAGAAGGCAGCCCTGCCAGCCAGGAGACTTACAGATTTGGGGAGGTTCCTTTTGCCCCTTTCTGCCTTTCATGCTCAAGTAGTAAAGTCCTTGGCTGACCAGGGCTCCTGTCCTCCATCCCCACTCCAGATCATTGCAGCCACCATTGAGAATGCGCAGCCCATTTTGCAGATTGACAATGCCAGGCTGGCAGCCGATGACTTCAGGACAAAGTGAGCAGCCAACATGGTGGGCTGGGGGCAGAGGGCAAGGGACAAAGAGTGGGGCTCTGTCACTGTGGGGCAGGGAGTTCTGTCCACCCAGCAGGGCCAGCAGACCCCGAGCCTCAGAATCCTCAGGGCTGCAGCTGAGGACCTGACCTCTGTCCTGCCAGGTACGAGCATGAACTGGCCCTGCGGCAGACCGTGGAGGCCGATGTCAATGGCCTGCGCCGGGTGTTGGATGAGCTGACCCTGGCCAGGACTGACCTGGAGATGCAGATCGAAGGCCTGAAGGAGGAGCTGGCCTACCTGAGGAAGAACCATGAGGAGGTGCGGTTGCTGCTGGCTTCCGGGGTGGGAGGCTGGTTTGGTGGGGTTGCCAGATGCACCCAGGGCCAGGAGAGGAGTCTGCTGAGCTGACTGCCTCCTGCCATCCCTTCCCAGGAGATGCTTGCTCTTCGAGGTCAGAGCGGTGGAGATGTGAACGTGGAGATGGATGCCGCACCTGGCGTGGACCTGAGCCGCATCCTGAATGAGATGCGTGACCAGTACGAGCAGATGGCAGAGAAAAACCGCAGAGATGCTGAGGCCTGGTTCCTGAGCAAGGTGGGGCTCGGGCCCTCAGTGAGCCTGCAGCACTTCCCAGCCGGGGGCTTTGGGAGAGCCTCACCTTTCGTTCTGCTTTCCTGTCTCAGACCGAGGAGCTAAACAAAGAAGTGGCCTCCAACAGCGAACTGGTACAGAGCAGCCGCAATGAGGTGACGGAGCTCCGGAGGGTGTTCCAGGGCCTGGAGATTGAGCTGCAGTCCCAGCTCAGCATGGTATGAAGGACCCGGTACAGCAGCAGCCCCCAAGCCACCAGTAATGGCCACCACCCCCTCAACAAGCCACAATCTAGTTCCACCTTTCTTTTCTCAGGATGGGACCAGAGGACTCATGGGACCCATTATATAGACAGAGAAATTAAGCCCTAGAATAGTGGGCTAGCTTTTCTCCATATTGTCTGGCCCGTCAGTACCCCAACTGGGATCAAAATCCAGGCACCTCTCAAAAAGCATGCCCAGAGACCTGGAGGGACAGGAGTGACCACCTCCATTGACTCTTTCTCTCTTTCGCTTGCAGAAAGCATCCCTGGAGAACAGCCTGGAGGAGACCAAAGGCCGTTACTGCATGCAGCTGTCCCAGATCCAGGGACTGATCGGCAGCGTGGAGGAGCAGCTGGCCCAGCTACGTTGTGAGATGGAGCAGCAGAGCCAGGAGTACCAGATCCTGCTGGACGTGAAGACGCGGCTGGAGCAGGAGATCGCCACCTACCGCCGCCTGCTGGAGGGCGAGGACGCCCAGTGAGTCCCAGGCCCCCTAGTTCTGCCTCCCAGACCCTTTAGCCCCCTTGTTGCTCTCAGCACAACTGACTGCCCTGCCTTTTCTCTCCCACAGCCTTTCCTCCCAGCACGCATCTGGCCAATCCTATTCTTCCCGCGAGGGTAAGGCTTCTGAGGCTCCCCCGCACTGCAGCCCCTCTGCCTGTTTCCATGGAGTGGGGGCCAGGCCCTTCTCCTCAGAGCTCCCAGCCCTCCCTTCTCCCTGCCCTGGAGTCTGCTCAGCTCTCAGACTCCTTCTCACCTCCTCTTCTCTCTCCCACAGTCTTCACCTCCTCCTCGTCTTCTTCGAGCCGTCAGACCCGGCCCATCCTCAAGGAGCAGGGCTCATCCAGCTTCAGCCAGGGCCAGAGCTCCTCGAACTGAGCTGCCTCCACCACAGCCTCCTGCCCACCAGCTGGCCTCACCTCCTGAAGGCCCGGGTCAGGACCCTGCTCTCATGGCGCCGTTCCCAGCTGTCTCCCCTGCTCCTCCGCTGGTGGTGGGCTAATAAAGCTGACTTTCTGGTTGATGCAAACCTGTGTGATCTCTGTTCTTGAACTGATGGGAGGGGAGTTGCAGGTGCTCTCCAGAAACCTTCTGGAGCCTCACAGCCTGAGAGATGTGGGAAATGGGACAAATCTCAGAAGATCTTGAAGGGTCTTCCTGGAAGACCTCCATGCTCTGTGGAATTGGGAGGTGGGATGGGAGAGTGTGGGAGTGTCCACACGTGTTGACTGACACCATGGAGGCATGCTACAGAGGTTATTTTATGATATTGTCCTTGCAACCCTGTGAGGTGGGTGTGGTCAGGCCCATTTTGGAACTGACAACCCTCAGAATTCAGAGAGTTTCAGTAACTTGCATAAAATCATGCAGATCATGGCTGGAGCTCAAACTCAGTCCTGTCTGTCTGCAAAGTCCATGCCTTTAACACTACTCTATCTTTTTAGGTATTTCAACCCAAAGACTCCCACACTTGAATCTTAACTCTACCCATGAGCTCCTCCACACCTGCACACAGTTTTCATGTTGGAGGGTGGAAGGGAGTGCTTTCTGCCTTGAGAATGGTGTCCTTGTTAGACCTGAAATCCTCCCTCTCCCAGCCTGCTTCTCCTCACACCCCATCAACTCCTCCTTCCTCATTCCCTTCAGCTGGTGAATTGCGTGCTGATGAACACCCTAGGAAACACCTGCTGCCCCATGGCCGCTGCCATGTTCAGATCTTCTTCCTCTCTCCCTAGACCTGGGCACAGCCTAACTGGGTCCCCTTGAGAGTCAGTCTCATTCACATTCAATTTCTGCTGAATGATTTCCACCAGAATATGGTCAAGATCAAGAACAAGGGTGAGATCAGGACTCCCCTGCTTAACAGCCCATAATGGATCCCATTTCCCTCCAGCACTCAGCCTTCAGTCTAAACCCAACTTGGTGTCCTCCTGCCCCTCCCAGGTCTAAACCCCTGAGTCACCCTACCTGACTGAGATATGGCCCATACCTCTCAGTTGGCGTTCCTTCTTCCTGGATATCTTCCATATTTTAAATATTTAAATTAAAAAAAGTTATGTATGCACAACGTCATAAGACTTTTTTTTTTTTTT
>NW_012106252.1:1834616-1836926 GCF_000951045.1 Mandrillus leucophaeus
GGGTTTCACCATGTTAGCCAGGATGGTTTCGATCTCCTGACTTTGTGATCTGCCTGTCTCGGCCTCCCAAAGTGCTGGGATTACAGACGTGAGCCACCGCACCCGGCCAAGGCTTTTTTAAAAATTATATTTTAAGTTCTAGGGTACATGTGCACAACGTGCAGGTTTGTTACATAGGTATACATGTGCCATGTTGGTTTGGCACACCCATCAACTCGTCGTTTACATTAGGTATTTCTCCTAATGCTATCCCTCCCCCAGTCCCCACCCCGCAACAGGCCCCAGTGTGTGATGTTCCCCACCCTGTGCCCATGTGTTCTCATTGTTCAGTTCCCACCTATAAGTGAGAACATGGGGTGTGTGGTTTTTTTGTCCTTGTGATAGTTTGCTTAGAATGATGGTTTCCAGCTTCATCCATGTCCAGCAATTTGCCTAAACTTTCTATGTATTGATCATAAATTTGTTTTGTGATTAACCGCTGGAAGTATAAATCTCCCCAATATTTTAGAACCCTGGGTGTTCCATCAGTTTCATCTTCATGAAGATGTGTCTCCTAGAGCCTTCTGCCCTGCCCTTGTCTGTTTTGGATGCTGTATGGATCTCCTGCCCAGCTGTGATCCTGGAATCTCTCTTCACTATCATCCTGAAATTCCTTCTTTTTCCTGTGTTGCATTCATTGTTTTCTGGATCCAATGTCTTCCTCCTTCCTGTTTTTATTTTTCTGTTTGTTTTAGTGAAGCACATCCTCAAGTAGTTTCCTGGGAAGGGAGTTATCGGGGTTAAATTTTTTGAGACCATTTGTGTCAAAAAGATCTTTAGTTTACCCTCACTCTTGATGATAGTTTGGCTGGGTATGGAATTCCAGCTTGGAAATCATTTGCCCTCAGCATTTGAAGGTACAGTTTCACTGTTTCTTGACTTTGGGTGTTGCTTTTGAGAAGTCTTACGCCATATTGATTCTAGATCATTTCTTATTATCCTATTCCCACTCTCCTCCCTAGAGGAGAAGCTTTTCAGTTCTCTTTCTCTCCAGCAGGCTGAAATACCATGTGTTCAACTGATGCAGCTGTGACTTCATCCACTGGCTGGACACTAGCAGAAACTTCCAATGTGGGAGCTCATCGTGTTCAATTCTGGCCAATTTTCGTGTTTCATGGTTTCCTCCCTCCATTTTCTCTCTTTCTGGAATGGCTCTTTTTCCTATGTATTCTGTTTTATTTTCCATCTCGTCTTTTTTTGTTGTTGTTGTTGCCGTTTTCTGAGAAATTTCTTTAACTTTGACCTCTAACTCCATTATTCAGAGTTTTAAAAAATCTGCTGTATTTGGCTGGGCACAGCAACTCATGCCTGTAATTCCAGCACTTTGGGAGGCCAAGGTGGGTGGATTGCTTGAGTCCAGGAGTTTGAGACCAGCCTGGGCAACATGGTGAAACCCTTTCTCTACAAAATATGTAAAAATTAGCTGGATGTAGTGGCCTGTGCCTGTAGTTCCAGCTGGTAGGGAGGCTGAGGTGGGAGGATCACTTGAGCCTGGAAAGTCGAGGCTGCAGTGAGCTGAGATCACACCATCGCATTCTAGCCTGGGCAACAGAGTGAGATCCTGTCTTAAAAACAACAGCAATCTTTTATATTTTTCATATCTCATAGCTCTCCACATTTTTTCAACAGTATCTTGTTCTTGTTTCAAGATGCAATCGTTTCTCTGATCTCTTTGAGCCTATTAGTCCTGGCTCCAGCAATGCTTCTATTTCTGTCACTGGCTCAGTTTCCTCAGTTCCTTTCTTCTTGTTTCTCTTGCCTCCATCTTTCAAGCCAAAGGCTTTTCTCAGATGTCTAGTGGTCCTTGGTAGTCATTCATATTTAAGAGTAAGTCACTGAGAAACTGACTGGAATATGTGTATATGTGTGCGGATAGCCTGGGAGCTTGCCACTGGTAGGTCTCCGCATAGAGTAATTGGTGAAGAATAAGCTGTTTCACTGGGGGACAGTTATCTGTAGGACTTTTCTTGGGTAGGGTCTTCCTCAGAAGGAATACCTCTAATTTCCTGTCTGGACTGTAAAAGCTACCAGCTTTCTGGAAGCTGAGTGTGGAAAGGGGGCAGAGAAGGTCAGTCTCAGCTACTCTGCTACTAATTGATTTCAGTTTATTGGCCCTGCTTGGTGTCTCAGGATTCAGAGTCTCTCTGGGGAAATTCTCCAGTATAAACATCTAGTTTCTCCTGGAGTAATCGTGTAGTGGTTGGGATCAGACCAGGAGGGGAGAGAGGAGCTATAGGGGCTTCTCTGCTTTTTTTTTTTTTTTTTTTTTTC
>NW_012106252.1:1837050-1851288 GCF_000951045.1 Mandrillus leucophaeus
GCCACCACGCCCAGCTAATTTTTTGTATTTTTAGTAGAGGGGGAATTTCACCGTGTTAGCCAGGACAGTCTCGATTTCCTGACCTCGTGATCGGCCCACCTCAGTCTCCCAAAGTGCTGGGATTACAGGCATGAGCCACCGCGCCTGGCCGCTTCTCTGCTTTTTACACATATCTCTAGCTCACCCTCCCATTTCTAGTTCACTTGTTCCTCACCGTTGGAGGTACCTGGTGCCCCCCATTCCAGAGACTTTCCAAAGTTCTTAAAAATTCAGAGTTAAAAAGTTCCAGAGTATAAATATGCTTTGCTTCTTGGCTTCTCTCTGGGCAAGCGCTGGGCTTTCTGTCTTTGTTTTCCAGATTCCAAAATTTGATTGCTATAATCTGCTCTCCTGATGTCTTTGACCCCGTGGATTTTATCCATTTACAGTAATTTTAGTAGTGTTTAGGAGATGAAGATAAACTGCATGCTTAACCTGAGTTTAATCTGAAGTCTCTGCTTCACAAAACAAAACCATATTCATCTTTCAAGGTGGCTGAGCCCGATTCATTACTCTATAATGTACAATCATTGTTGGCATTGTTGGTTGTTCAGCAAATGTGTCTCCCTTTTTCTGGTCACCCTGTCTCCCAAGCCCTAGGGTGAGCCTATGACTCAGAGTGAACCCCAAATCTCGATACCAAAGGTAACCACTGATAGTATTTTTACAAATTTCTTTCTCTCTCTTTCTATATATAGTCATGCACCATATAACAACATGTTGTTTTTCAGTGATGGATGGTAAATATATACAAGAGTGGTCCCATAAGATTATAATACTGTATTTTTACTGTACTTTTTCTGTGTTTACATAGGTTTAGATACACAAATACTAACCACTGAGTTACAATTGCCTATAGTATTCAGCACAGGAACCTGCTGTTCACGTTTATAGCCTAGGAACAATAGGCTATATCATCTAGCCTTGGCGTGAAGTAGGTTATACCATGTAGGTCTCTGTAAGTCCACTGTATGGTGTTCACACAATGACAAAATTATTTAATAATGCATTTCTCAGAATGTATTCCTGTTAAGTAATCTGTGATTGTGTATACATATACACACATTTTTACACATATATATGTATAAATAAAATACATTTATGCATATATATTTATGTACTTATACATATATAAGTATAAATGAAGTAAACATATCTTACCAGCTATAATTACAACAACAATTGCACTAAATGTCTATACCATTTTGCATTCTCTCTTTTTTTTTTTGAGACAGAGTCTCACTCTGTCGCCCAGGCTGGAGTGCAGTGTCACGATCTCAGCTCACTGCAACCTCTGCTGCCCGAGTTCAAGCAATTCCCATGCCTCAGCTCCCACGAATATTTTTGATTATTTCCTTAGGCTAGATTCCTAGATGTATACTAGATGAGAAGATACAGATGTTTTAAGGTTCTCGATTTGTATGGCCAAATTGATTTAAAGAGAAGTTGTGCCAATTTGCATATCTTGCCAGTAGGTGCCTATTTCAAAACATGCTCATCAACTTTGAGTATTATCTTTGAAAACCTCTTTGGTAAATTGATTCATCTGATTATTTTAAAGGTGGTGTTGTGGAAGGGCCCTTACACAGAGACGTAGTCCTGGCCTGGGCTACTAAACAACTCCTGGGCTGGCACACGCGTTCATGAGTCGTTCATTAAAGATGTCAGAACAGAGGATGCAGAATACCCTCCAACTGGGCATGGGGTGCTATTTTGTTTTATTTTACCTTTTTATTTATTTATTTATTTATTTATTTTTTGGGACAGAGTCTCACTGTCACCCAGGCTGGAATGCAGTGGTGCGATCTCGGCTCGCTGCCACCTCTGCCTCCCAGGTTCAAGTGATTCTCATGCCTCAGCCTCCCGAGTAGCTGGGACTACAGGTGTGTGCCACCACAGTCAACTAGTTTTTTAAAATTTTTTTTATTTTAAGTAGAGACAGAGTTTCACCATGTTGGCCAGGCTGGTCTCAAACTCCTGGCCTCAAGTGATCTGCCTGCCTTGGCCTCCCAGAGTGCTGGGATTACAGGTGTAAGCCACTGCGTCCAGCCTGGGCATGGGTGCTATTTTAAAGAAGTTCTACCTGTGCCTTCAGAGTGCCTAACCCCCAGGAGCAGATCCTTGGAAAACTCAACATGAAAGGCCTCTCCCTGACAGATGCAGAAATTCAGGTTTACAGTAGTTAAAGGAAAAAAAAAAAAAACTTTCTTGGGGTCTCACAGTCACTTAGCAAAACTCCAGGAGAGCACGAATCACGTATCTCTTGTTCATACTGTTATCTCGTAGAAACAAATCATGAGCCCCTTTTAAACAGAAGGACAATATTGTTTAGAAAGATGAGTTTTTCCCTTCAATAAGGGAACCAGAATTTCCATCTGGAAATGGCTTGCTGCCTGGATTTCTCAAACTAAGATTCAAGTCCCAAATCAGACTGCCTTCTGCTCTTGCCTGGTCTTTCCCACTTCCTAAGATCCTGGCACCTGAGCTGAGAAGGTTGAGTACTCCCAGTGTTCCTTGAAACTTGTCTAATTTGAACGCAGCTTCAGATTCCTTATACTTGACTTACTGTCAAAGTTTGGGAAATATTGTTTTAGATAATTGCATGAGGTGCAAAAACAATGACTAGAGTGAGAATTAATGGCAGCCCATAAAGGGCATCTGCTGATGTAAATGAATGAGTGGTATGCTTGTAAAGCTCTGCTTTCTTTGGGTCCATTGTTTCTGAGAGCTGTAACAAGCTCAGGGTCCCTCCTAGTGTATGAGATAAGCAATTTCTTATGCTTGTCTTCTCATTGCTGTAGCTTGTTGTTTAAGACCTGTCTGCTCCCTGAAGCGTAAACAGTAATGAAACTCTTGTTTTGCTAGTCACCAACAGCCCCTAGATGGTACCCAGCCCGCAAGGGACACTCAGTAAAGACTTGTGGAGTCAGGCTGTGGAGGTTTGGTTTAGAAGTCTCTGCTCTTTCAGGGCTCCACAGAACTTTCTCAGAAGAGAATTTCTTGAGGGCAGGCTTCTCCGGGTTCCATGTGCCTCTCATTGTGTTGGTACAGGTTGGTCTCCATGGATAGGTATTGACAAGCTGGTATGGACATGAAAGCAAATATCTTCTTGAGCCCTGGAGGGATGGCGCCCCATCTACAGAACTGAGGCACGAGGCAGTGGAGCTCCTTAGCTGGCCCTTCCTCTGATGTGCTGTCTGCATCCTGGAATCCCCAACAGTCCAAGACCCCCGAAGGGCTTTGAGCAGATCAGGGGGTGTTAAAGCAATAGTAGCAGCTATTCAGGAGATGCAGTTTCTGACGTCACCCCTTGTTAACACACTGTTAATTGCAAGGGTCCCTCCTTCTCCTACCACGATAGGATTGTTACACATAAAACACATGAGTTGGCCGGGTGTGGTGGCTCACGTCTGTAATCCCAGCACTTTGGGAGACCAAGGAGGGAGGATCACCTGAGGTCAGGAGTTTGGGAGCAGTCTGGCCAACATGGTGAAACCCCATCTCTACCAAAAAATACAAAAATTAGCCAGGTGTGGTGGCGCGTGCCTGTAGCCCCACTACTTGGGTGGCTGAGGTGGGAGAATCGCTTGAATCCAGGAGGTGGAGGTTGCAGTGAGCTGAGAGCGCACCACCGCACTCCAGCCTGGGTGACAGAGTGAGACCCTGTCTCAAACAACAACAACAACAACAACAACAACAACAAAAAACAACAAAAAAAAATCCCATACGTCTCTAGCTTTTATCTACCGCATGAATAGTGTGATGAAATAAAAGGAAATATAGAAAATGAAAACATTCATCCATTGTTCTGTCACCAGAGCTTTTATTCTCCCAGGTTCTTTTCTGGCTTTGTTATATGTGATTATACAGCAAAGATGATTTTCAGATTGTTTAAGGGGCTTCACTTAATGTTAAATTAATAGAAAGACCAGTATAAAAAGGCATATGTGCAAAGATATTTACTGCTGTTTATTTGTAGTGACAGAAGATAAAACACATTTTTTAAAATTGATAGTGGGCAGGTGGAATAAAGAATGGTCCACTCCTGCCCTGGAGTATTAAGCAGCCATTATAGTCAATAAATTGGAGCTACTTATTGGATGGCAAGGAGGGATTCCCCCAGGGATTGGCGAGAGAGAAATGTGGAATGCAGAAACGTACATGTAGGATATTGATTTCACTTGTGTGAAATAAACAGCCAATCCTTCATCTCTCATTTATGTAAATACATGTACATGTGTCTGTGAGATTATATAAGCACCAACGATATGAAAAGATACATACGGAGTTATTAACATAGATTACCGTGGGGTGGGGCTGAAGGTTGATGTGGGTGGCAGTGGTTGAGGGGAAAAGAGGAGCCAAGAAAAACAGGAAAGGAACAAAAAGAATGCACACATTTTAATACATAGGCATAAAATTGTGTATGTGTATATGAATAAAGAAACTAAACAACAATTTAAGAACCAAAGAATCAATTAATTTGTTGAATACCACATCGACTTCCTAATTAGAAACAGATTGCGTGCACTAATATTCTGGCCTGTCAATTTTATGTGATCATAAAATAGATGTTAAATTTACTTTATGCTTAGATAATAATATAACTATACAAATTGAAACTGACAACCAAAAGAAAACATTTTTAAAAAAGGTTAGATCACAGTCCTTTGCAGCAGGTCATGTCAAATAGCGCGGGGGAGGGCAGAAGTTAATCTGAGGCTGAATGTCCAGCGTGAACTTGGAGGGATCCTCCACCCGCCCCTAGTCTCTGTGAGTTTCAGTTTCCTTGTCTGTACGTTTAGGGTATCAGTATTTACCTGAAGGAGTTTGAGGAATAAAGGAGATAAAGGGTGGATAAAACACACAGTATGTACCCAAAAAACATTTTTTTTGTTCCTTCCCTCTCTTGTTTGACAATTTTTAATGTTGCCCAACCTGGTATTGCCTGATGCGATTCTGGCAGCAAGGCTGCAGACAGGCAGCTGTCTTCTGCTTCCTAAAGCTGAGCTGGAGAAAACGCCTCCTCCCTTCCTGCTCCCTGCAAGGCCTCCTCACTATCTCCACGCACCTGACTCATCCCATTTTACAGGTGAGGAAATTGAGGCTCAGGGAGTCTGAGCGACTTACTCGAGGATGCATGACTAGTAGGTGGGGTGTCAGAATGCCCCGCACCCCCAACCCTGTGCCGCCTCTGCATAGATCTTCCCTGGTGAGCAGATCCCTGGTCTCATTTGACTTGATCAGGCTTGCAGAGAAGGTGGGTGCTAGCAGTAGGTCAGTGAATTCAGTCCAAGTCCACTTACAGGCTGCTCTGGGCCAGGCATTGTGCTGGGAAGGTGGGGTCAGGGTGGGGATACAGTGATAAGTCAGGAGCCACCTTGGCCTTAAATAAGATACTTACTTACAGCACCTACACAGGCAGTGGTGCTTTTTGTCCTCCTTCTCCTAGAGGTGCCTTTGGTGTGTGAGGGGATGGGCAGTGCCCCTGCTGGCTGAGCTCTTTCTCAATAGCTGGGCCTTGGCTGATGCCTCCTCTCTCCCTCCTCCTCTTCTATGTAAGGGGGTGGGGACTGGGCTGTGGACCTACAGAGGCTTAAACAGTGGCTGCCCTATCTGCCCACATGGCCACAAGAATTGCAGCCTTAGTGAGTTCTCTACAGTGAGAATAACCATCCCCCACCCACCCCCAGGAGCAGATCTGCCTGGGCTTGAACCCAGTCCCATTTCCTCCCTGCCTTAGTGTTGCTCTGAGGATTAGAAGACATGATGAAGTTAAGATCTGGCCCCTGGTAAGTCTTCAATACAAGTTAACCTTTGGTGGAATGAGACTGTAAGAGCGTATGTTTTACCCCTAAGCTAGCTCAAGGGGATGACTGCTTAAACTGGTTCTGTTCTGTTCTATAGAACAACAAGAGACTTGACTCAGGGGTTTCACTGTCATACTTACCTTCTCTAACACCACCAGCACCACCACCACCACCCTCATCATCACCACTCCCACCATCATGACCACCACCACCATCACCACCATAATCATCACTATCATTACCACCACCACCACCAATACCCCCCCACCACCATCACCACCATCATTACCCCCAACACCACCACCACCATCACCACCACCAACATCCCCACCATCACCATCACCACCCCCACAACCACTACCATCACCACCATCACCACCATAATCATCACTATCATTACCACCACCACCAATACCCCCCACCACCATCACCACCATCATTACCCCCATCACCACCACCACCACCACCACCAACATCCCCACCATCACCATCACCACCCCCACAACCACTACCATCACCACCATCACCACCACAATTACCATTACCACCATCACTACCATCACCACCATCATTACCACTACCATCACCACCGTAATCACTGCCATCGTTACCATCATCACCACCACCCCTACCACCACTACCACCACCACCATCATCACCACCATTACCACTACCACCATCCCTACCATCACCACCACAATCACCACCACCACCAATGCCATAATTACCATAATTACCACCATCACCACCGCCACCACCACCACCACCACCACCATCACCACCATTCCTACTGCCACCATCCCTACCATCACCACCACAATCACCACCACTAAACCAATACCCCCACCACCATCACCCCCACCATTACCACCACCACCACCAACACCCCCACCACCGAAATCACCACCCCCACCATCCTTGCCACCATTAACACTACCACCATCACCACCCCCACCACCACCATCACCTCTACCCCCACCCACCACCACCATCATTACCACCATTATCACTGCCACCATCCCTACCATGACCACCACAATCACCACCACCATTACCACCATCACCACCACCACCACCACCACCACTACCTCTAGTACCTCTGACACCCCCAGCACCATCACTTCCATTCCCCCAATCACTCCTCTAGTTCTTTGAAGGGGGTGTTGTCCATATGGGTTAAGTTAGACGGGAGCAAACAAAGTCTTGGGACACACAGACATCACTCAAGCTGGGGCAGTAAAAGGACAGATGCACACTGAGTGCTGCAGTAGAAGAGTCCTCGCTAGATGCTGACAGAGAGAACAACCAACAGAACACTGATGAGATAATTGAGATAATGAGGTAGCACAGACTTGGATCCCCCCATGGGGCTCCCTGGGAGGCAGACAGTGCCTGGTCTGCCTTGTGAAGGCTGGACAGCCTCTGAGTGCTGCCTCTGCTCCTGTCACTTAGGCTGTCTCCCTGACCGTGGGGGCCCACCAACTCTTCTTTCCGTTCCCTCACCAATATCCTCCCCCAATCTGGTTTTCCCTCTTTCACTTTGTTTTATCCAGAAGCAGAGTTGCTTTGCTTTCCCTTTGTCCCTTCTAGTCTCTTGCTTATGGCCTAAACCTCGAGGCTCATTGGCACACTGGAGCTGGCTCATGCTGACTCTTGAGAGTTAGATATTAAAATTTCAGGAATTTTGCAAGGTGATTGTTAAATATGGCTCTCATCAATGATTAAATTATATGAACTTAAAATTAAGTGAATTATATTGAGAACAAAGGTAATGCATACTGAAAACTCATTCCTCCCAAATTATTTTACTACATTGTACTAATATCTGTGCTCTTGATGTTACTTATGACCATTTTATCTATGTGGGGGACATGGTACAAGGCACGTCTTTCCCAACCCTGTGTTAAGTGACTCCCTGTTGGTTGCTTGAAATTGGCCACAGTAGGGGTATTTACAACACAAAAAAGAAAACATTATAAATTGGGGCTTGATTTATTGTTTTGTTGATTATTATTATTATTTTTTTAAGATGGGGTCTCACTGTACCACCCAGGCTGGAGTGCAGTGCTGTGGTCATGGCTCACCGAAGCTTTGGCTTGCTGGGGCTTAAGCCATCCTTCCACCTCAGTCTTCCGAGCTGCTGGGACTACTGGTGCATGCCACCATGCCTGGCTAATTATTTAATGTAATTTTTTTTTTTTTTTTTGTAGAGATGGCATTTCGTTATGTTGCCCAGGCTTGTCTTGAACTCCTGGGCTCAAGTGATCCTCCTGCCTCAGCCTCCCAAAGCCCTGGAATTACAGGTGTGAGCCACCATGCCCAGTCTCTTTTAGAAGCTAATTCAAGCTGAGTTTCTGTTGCTTGCAACCAAAATGTGCCCATCAATATATCCTGTTACCTAATGCTCGATTTATTTTTATTCTATCCTTGCTGGATATTTTTAGTTTTATTATAAATGTGTCTTTTATCGCAAGCCGTCCATGCCCTCTTCTGGAACTGGGAGACAGAAATGGTCATTTTTTTGCAGATATTGCACTGACAGCCAGGATGGCCTCATTGGAACCTCAGAGGCTGGTTCCCCATTCCACAGAATGTGGGCCCTGCTGGAAGCTCCCAGGCCTTCTCCCCTCACACCTAAACCATTCACTGACTCTTCCTCATCAGTTTCCAGGCCTGCCCTGTTCCCACAGCCTCCACCCTGACCAGGGCCTTGCAGACTCATCAGCCCATCACCTGGCCGGCTGACCTCAGCAGTTCCTGGCTCCTGCAACAGGAGCTCCAGTAACATCCTGGACTCTTCGTTGTTCTCTGCCTCAAGGTCTTTGGCTGAACCTTGACAGCTGTTCTCCATTTGTACCCCACACCCGTTTTGGTCCAACTCCAGGGCTTAATTTAAGTGAACTTTTACTAAACATTTCCTCTGTGCCAAGCACCATGCTGGCCACCTGCCCTGACTTACCCACTCCTCTCAATAATCCTGCCAGGCTGAACTGGTGCTACTCCCATTTGAGAGAAAACCAAAGCTTGAATGGCTGCAACGGCCTGTCCAAGGTCGCATGGCTCGTCAGTGATGGAGCCAAGACCTGAAAGCTGGTCTTTCTGATGGGGGAGGCCCTGCTTCTTCCTTGATTCCATGCGGTATCATGTCTGGGGGAGGGAGGTGGGGTGCAAGATGCTGAATCTGTTCCCACACATCTGACTGTGGGAAATGACTCTTTCTACCCATGAGGCTAGAACTACCCGGCGACCCCTTCCCTTCCTCTTTCCCTTTCCCTCTGTCCTGCCGGCCAGAGCTCAGGACTCCTGACACAGACATTCCACCTCCCAGGTGCTGACTCTCCCCGCGACTCACCGCTGTATGCTGGAGTTCCCACAGCCACGCCCTCTCCCCTACTCCACCCTCCAGGGTTCTTCCTTCTTTCAAAACCTGAGTCAAAGCGCACCCTTTCCAAGAAAACTTCTGTGTGCTAATCCACCCCACCTTGTGGCTCCTGTGCTCCCAGCTCCCCTCAGCCTATGGCACAGAGAAAACTCTGGGCTCTGCAACCCTCCTCCATCAGACTGGATAGCCCACGGGCAAGGGTTGTGTCTCCCTCATCAGACCAGAGTAACGCTGAGGACTGACTATGTGAAAAACACTTTGTGGTCCCCTAAGGCACTATAGAGAGGTATAATCAAGGGTGGGGGCACAGATCACAAAGGCAGTGGGAGGGCTGAGAGATGGGGAGAAAGCCAGTGACCTGAGCTGATGGGGTGGGACTTCCTGGGAGAGGAGAGGTCTCAGCCAACAACATCCCTTACCTGGATGTTTTTGCTTTACCTGGCAATTTGCCTTACCTGGCAAATTCTCCCTGCTTGTCCCCCACACCATGGCAAAGTATGTTCTGCATGGACACCAGGGTGGCCTTTGTGAAACATCCGACAGCATCACTCACCAGCTTAGGACCCTTCAGTGGCTCCAGTGTCGTCAGGATAAAGTCTGAGCTTCCCAGCACCTTTATCACCACCTGGCCTAAGGCTCTCAATTTCATCAGGCAGGCCCAGCCTTGGCTGTGAACACCAGCAATACATAACTGCTTGCAGTTTCCATCAGACCAGTCTTTCACACGTCTGCACTTCGCCCGGGTGCTTCCTTGGGCAAATAGGACGTCCATCCTCACTTCCACTGCTTGCTCAGCATATACTCATCTTCAAGGTTCAGATCAGTTAAGAGCTCCTTTAGGATGCTGGCCCCCTCTGTCCCCAGCTGGGCTGGCTGTCCTTTCTCAATGCTCCACCATCCTTCACCCACCTGCCCACCCACCATCCACCCACCTCCTGTTCATCCATCTATCCTTTCATCCATTATTATTCCTTCCTTCCATTCATCCATTCATCTACTTCCCTGCCTGACCACACCCCACCCGTTCATCCCTCCACTTTCTCTCCTTCTTCCCTTCCTTCCACTCATCTATCCATCTGTCCACCCACCCATCCATCTATATGTCCATCCATCCATCCATCCATCTATCCATCCATCCATCCCTCTTCTTCATTCCCTTACCCTCTTCCCTTTCCCCTCTTCCTGCTCTCCCTCCTCCCTCCCTCTCCCTGTCCTCCTTCTCTCCTCCTTCCTCTTACTCTCCCTCCTCCTTCCCTCTGTCCTTCCTTTCTTCATTGAGCACCTACTTTGTGCCACATAGTCTGCAGGAATCTGCATAAACCATATGTGGAACTGAGGCTTGGCCTTAAAGAACGTGAGGGGTTTGGGTAGGAAGAGAGGACATATGTGGAGATTCAGGCAGAGATTGGAAATGGATGGAGATGTGGGGACCAGCAAGGGGACAGGACTGTTGGGGAGGGGACCCAGTTTACAGTGGGGCCTCATGAGTGATGGGCTGGAGCATTTAAGCTGCATTTTGCCTGAACTGGGAGCTAGCAGCAGGGCTGTAAACTAATCTATTCCTTGCCTTTGGCCACCTGTCTGTCAGCGTTTTTAACAACCTGAACATGATTCTGGGATGCAGGCACAGCCCTTTTCATCCCAGGCATATTCTTACCCTGCCTAGCTCAGAACCCCGGGTAACACTTCTGCTGTGTGACCTTCAACATGTTCCTTCCCCTGGCTGGGACTCGCATTTTCTATCTGTAAAGTTAAAAGCCTGGTCTAGAGGCTCTTTTTGGCTCTGACTTTTGGGGACTTTCTAGCAGGAGGGGACCTGTCATTAAAAAGTGAGGCTTGCAGCCAGCTGAGCTGAGGTGGAACCCTGAATGAGCAGCTGGCTTGCTGTGGGCCTTGGGGGAACTCCTCCACCTCTGAGCTTTCTTCTTCTATAATGTGGGCTGGCCGAGCTCTGTTGTCAGCCTTGTGGCACAGCTCGGGGGCTCAGACAAGGGCACAGATACTGAAACGCTGGCTCAGCCCAGCTCTTGTGTCAGCCCAGATGGGCAGGCTGGCCTGGGAAATCAGCAGGCGGCATAGCTCTCTGGGGGAAAGGGGACCCTGGGGCCTCAGGAGGTGCTGTAGCCTCCCGCTTCCTTGTGCTGCAATCCTGCCTTCTAGCCAACTCATGGCCTCCATGCAAGCCCTGCCCTTCTGGCAGCAGAGGCTGCTCCCTCCCCAGCCCACTGTCTCAGCCCACTCTGACAGCCCTGAGCTCTGGGAGCTTGACCCACTCTCCACACAGTTTTCTGAGGCTTGGCGGGGAGAGGGATGGGCAAGGTGAAGGGGGTGGGGCTCTTGGGGGGCTGCCTCGCCCTGCCCGCTTCACCTGTTTGGATTGGCACGGGGCTCCCCCATGCAGGGTGGTACAGGGAGACTCATTAACCACAAGAGGCCCTGCCCTAGACTCCTCCTTTACCCCCCTCCTTCTGGGGCAGTCTAGAGGGAGGGCCAGGTAATGCTGCTCACACGAAGCCTGCCTAGAAGTCCAGAGGTGGGGGGTGCTCCAGGGGAGGGTGCAGAGGGGCCGAGAGGAGAGGAAGGGGTGCAGGACTCTGCCAGGAGGAAAGGAGAAGCTCAGGCCCGGGCAGATTCTGGGGGCCTGGGAGTCACAAGGGGGGCTCTAACTTGTTACTTGACTCTGGGCCTTTCTGGACTCAAGACTTCCCATCTGCGACATGAGAGGAGCCAGATTCCCCACTTCTTTCCCCAGGGCTGGCGGGGGCCTAGCAAGGCTCTAGACAATCATGAGAGAAATATGTGCTATTTCTCCACGATAATACATTGTGAAGGGAAGCCGGCATGGGAGTGTCTCAGGGAAGGGGTCCCCAACTCCTGGGCCATGGACTCTAGCAGCTGTGGCCTGTTAGGACCCAGGCGGCACAACAGGAGGTGAGCTGCTGGTGAGTGAGCATTGCCGCCTGAGCTCCGCCTCCTGTCACGTCAGCAGTGGCATTAGATTCTCATAGGAGCATAAACCCTCTCTTGAACTGTGCACGCGAGGGATCTAGGATGTGTGCTCCTCATGGGAATCTAACTAATGTCTGCTGATCTGAGGAGGAACAGCTTCATCCTGAAACCATCCCCACCCCAACCCCCTAGGTCCACAGAGAAATGGTCTTCCATGAAACTGGTCCCTGGTGCCAAAAAGGTTGGGGACTGCTGTCTTGGGGCACAGAGAGGGTTTAAGGAGGCCTAGTCTGGCTTTGGGGCTGGACAAGAGAGTAGAAAGAGTTCTTTCTCTGGGCTTGGATCTCCCAAAGTCTCTCCTGAAAGCCACAGTCCCTCAAGGAGTTCCTTCAAATGAGGCTCTTAAACTCAGGTGGACGTGAGCTCATTCCCTCCACTGATGGAGGCAAAGTTCAGTGGGTCAGATTTTAAGGAGAAGCGGAATTTTTGCATAGCCTCTAAGTACCTTCCTCAAGGTATTTATTAATTTCAATGGGAGAAACAGAAACGTGACAGTAGAGAAATCCAGCAGCTCCACCTAAGCCAAGTGAACAAGGCTGACGGTGCCAGCGGTAAGACACACGACATATCTGTCCAACGTGCCTGACGGGATGCAACCTCATTTCTGTGGTTTTCTTGCCAAAGTGCATAACCTCAATGTGATCATGAGAAAACATCAGAAAAACCCAAACTGAGGGATATTCTGCAAAATAATTGATCACCCCAGTACTCTTCAAAAGTGACAAGGTCATGAAAGACAAGAAAAGACTGAGGAGCTGTCATGGATAGGAGGAGACTAAGGAGAAGTGAAAGCTGAATGCAATGTGGGGACTGAAATTGGACCCTGCCCCAGAAATGGAACATTTGTGGAAAAACTGGTGGAAGTTCCAATAAAGCCTGTAGCTCATTAATAGTATCGTGTTGGCTGAACGTGGTGGCTCAGGCCTGTAATCCCAGCACTTTGGGAGGCTGACGCGGGTGGATCACCTGAGGTCAGGAGTTCGGGGTCAGCCAGGCCAACATGGCGAAACCCTGTCTCTACTAGAAATACAAAAAATTAGCCGGGCTTCATGGTGAGTGCCTGTAGTCCTAGCTACTCGGGAGGCTGAGGCAGGAGAATCCCTTGAACCTGGGAGGCGGAGGTTGCAGTGAGCTGAGACTGCACCATTGTACTCCAGCCTGGGCAACAAGAGCAAAACTCCATCTCGGGGAAAAAAAACCAGTATTGTGTCAATGTTAATATATTGGTTTCAGAAATCGTATGATTCTTATGTAGCATGTTCACATTAGGGCAAGCTGGGTGAAGGATACCCAGGATACAAAGGAACTCTACTATTTTGTAACTTTTTCTTAAAGGCTAACATTATTTCATTATTTATTAATTTTTTTTTTTTTGGAGACAGAGTCTTGCTCTGTTGCCCAGGCTAGAGTGCAGTGGTGCGATCTTGGCTCACTGCAACCTCCGCCTCCCGGGTTCAATCAATTCTCCTGCCTCAGCTTCCCAAGTACCTGGGATTACAGGCGCTCGCCATGACACTCAGCTAACTTTTTGTATTTTTTAGTAGAGATGGGGTTTTGCATGTTGTCAGGCTGGTCTCAAACTCCTGGCCTCAAGTGATCCGCCCATTTTGGCCTCCCAAAGTGCTGGGATTACAGGTGTGAGCCACTGTATCCAGCCAAGTCTAACATTATTTCAAAATAAAAATTAAAAAAAAAAAAAAGAAGCTGGGTATGGTGGCTCATGCCTGTAATGCCAGCAGTTTGGGAGGCTGAGGTGGGAGAATTCTTTGAGCCCAAGAGTTTGAGACCAGCCTGGGCAATATGGTGAGACCTCGTCTCTACAAAAAAGTGAAAGCTAGTTGGGCATGATGGCAGTCCTGGCTACTTGGGAAGCTGAGGTGGGAGGATCCCTTGGGTCCAGGAGATTGAGGCTGCAGTGAGCTGTGATTCTAGCACTGCACTCCACTCTGGGCAACAGAGGGAGACCCTGTGTCAAAAAAAAAAAAAAAAAAAAAAAAA
>NW_012106252.1:1851338-1865739 GCF_000951045.1 Mandrillus leucophaeus
AAGACCCGAGAATTCCGTGGCTCCCTGCCATCCAATCCCTGGCAACTTGATGTGTCACGCTAAAGGCTGTTCCCAGGAGCCTTCCAGATTGGGCCGCCCCCACATCTCATCTCAGCCATCTCCCCACCAGTTTTTACTATTGCTTTGCGAGGTGACGAGCACCCAGTCTGTTCTGTGGTATAGTGGGTCAAATAGGGTTCCCCCAAATCAGGTCCACCGGGGACCTCAGAATATGCCCTAATTTGGAAATAGGGGATTTGCAGATGTAAGTAAGGCAAGGTTTGAGATGAGATCCTACTGGAGTAGAGTGATTGCTAAATCCAATGAGTGTCCAACAAGAGAGTGAAAAGGACAGAGACGAAGGCTGCATGAATATGAAGGCAGAGATAGGGCAATGCTGCCACAAGCCGAGAACTCAGGGAGGCACCAGAAGCTGAAACAGGCAAGGGAGGGCTCTTCCCCAGAGGCTTCAGAGGGAGTGTGGCCCTGCCAACACCTTGAGTCAGGGCTTATGGTTTCCAGAATGTATTCCAGAAATGTATTCCAGAGAGAATACATTTCTGTTGCTTTTTTCTTTTCTTTTCTTTTCTTTTTTGAGATGGAGTTTTGCTCTATTGCCCACGCTGGAGTGCAGTGGTGCGATCTCGGCTCACTGCAACCTCTGCCTCCCCGATTCAAGTGATTCTTCTGCCTCAGTCTCTCGAGTAGCTGGGACTACAGGTGCCCACCATCACACCTGGCTAGTTTTTGTATTTTTAGTAGAGACGGGGTTTCACCATATTGGCCAGGCTGGTCTCGAACTCCTGACCTCAGGGGATCCACCTGCCTTGGCCTCCCAAAGTGCTGGGATTATAGGCGTGAGCCACCATGCCCAGCTAGTTGTTTTAAACCATCAGATTTGTGGTAATTTGTTATGGCAGCCCTGGGAAACCAATCTCTCGTCTGTGCTTTTCTTCTGTTTGTTTGTATGTTAAGTAATGTTGATGTGCATTCCTGCTTCTCTTTGATGCTGGGACTTTCCTACAGGCAGGGACTGTCTCTTCCACTAGGCCATGCATTCCAAGGGCAGGGGCTGTCCTGAGGTCTCCTCCTTCCTTAGGATGGCATCTCCTGGTGCCCAGCAGAGTCCTCAGCACACAGTGTGGGCTCTGTGGGGGCTGCCTGGCCCTGCCTGCTTCACCTGTTTGGATTGGCACAGGGCTCCCCCATGCAGGGTGGTGCAGGGAGACTCACTAACCACAAGAGGTCCTGCCCGGGGCTCCTCCTTTATCCCCCTCCTTTTGGGGCAGGCTGGAGGGAGGGTCAGGTAATGGTGCTCACACAAAGTCTGCTTAGAAGTCCAGAGGTGGGGGGTGCTCTGGGCCTCAGCAGTCAAGACTGGCAACCCTTTAACCCCTGATGCCCCAGAAAATGCCCTCCCTTAAAACGTCTGAGTACCACGCTTCTTCGGCATCAGGGAGGGGACGGGAGTGTGGTGTCCTCTAAGTCTGCTCCCTGCTTGACCGGGCCGTTTGCAGCTCCTTGGTCACTGAGTCCTTGTCTACAGGGGAAGAGAGGTTGGCCTCAGGCTCCAGGTTGGGCCACGGTTCTAAGACCGGGTGTGGGGGATCAGGCTTATATTCCATGCTAGGGTTCTGGAGTTGGTGCGTGGGGTTCAGGTGGGGCTGTAGAAGTGCCTTTTAAGATTATGTGCATGGTTGATCTGTCATTGTTTCCCTGCCGTCTTTATCTTTTGGATTCCCCTCGGAGGAGGGGGAGGAAGGAGCTTCTTTTGGGTCCCATTGAATCGAATGAAAGGGAAAGTAGAGCTGTTCCTATGTCCCGGGCCGCGGAGCTTCTATTCCTGATCCCTGTAGAAGAGGAAGACAGGGGGGGGGGGGGGGGGGTGGCGGGGCACAGAGGCACAGACGAAGCTGGTATTGGGCTCTGCACCCCATTCCCACTCCCAGATCCCTCTGGACACAGCATTTGTCTCCAGTGAGCACAGCCTCCCCTTGCCCCACAGCCAACAGCAACATGCCTCCCAACAAAAGCATCTGTCCCTCAGCCAAAATCCCTGTTGCCTCTCTCTGGGGAAATTGTAGGGCTGGGCCAGGGTGGGGGGACCATTCTCTGCAGGGAGATTAGGAGTGTCTGTCAGGGGCGGGTGGAGTGGGGTGGGGCCCTGGCTTACTCACATCCTCGAGAGTCCTTTGCTGGCAGATTTGGGGAGCCCACAGCTCAGGTGTCTGTCTCGGTATTGTCTTCCAAGCTCTGAGGCCACAGTAGTGGGGGGCTCCCCTCCTGGCTTCTGCTTTGGTGACAGTCAAGGTGGGGGTGGGGGTGAGAAAGGGTCCTGCTTCTCTTCTAGGAGCAGTTGATCCCAGGAAGAGCATTGGAGCCTCCAGCAGGGGCTGTCGGGGCCTGTCTGAGGAGATAGGACACGTCAGGCAGCCCCAGACACGACCACATTCCTCCCAACATGCCTGCCGGGGTCTGTGCAGCCGAGGGGCTGACGGGAGGGTGGGGTGGGGGCCAGAAGCATTTGCTTTGGGAGGTTGTCTGGGAGATTGCTGAAGTTTTGATATACACACCTCCAAAGCAGGACCAAGTGGACTCCTAGAAATGTCCCCTGACCCTTGGGGCTTCAGGAGTCAGGGATCCTCGTGTTCACCTCAGCCTTGCCCTTGGCACAGCCCGGCTCCACTCCAGCCTCTACTCCTCCCCAGAACATCTCCTGGGCCAGTTCCACAAGGGGCTCAAACGACGGCACCTGAGCCAGACTTCTGCCCACACTAGGGATGTTCTGGGGGTCTGAGAAGATATCTGGGGCTGGAAGAAAAAAAGGCCCCCCCAGGCCTGTTCCTGGATGCAGCTCCATCCACTTTGGGGCTAAGCCTGGGATACAATGACACCAACCAGGCTTCTCGCCATACTCGGTTTACAAAACCCTTCCACACACGCTGTCGCATTGGCTTCTCAGAGCTGACTGCAGTAGGCAGAGTAGATGCTATGACTCCCACTTCGCAGGTGAGAACACTGAGGCTCAGAGAAGTGCCAAGCCCTGGGTCACAGAGGTGTAAATGGCAGAGCCAGGACCCACCTGACTCCAGACTGTTTCCTGGCCTCCATGAGGCCACCTGCCCTATGCTGTGGGCCCATCCGCTGCTGTGTGGTGGATGTGAGATCCTCACCGTAGGGAGGATATTAGCATCTGTGCCCAGGGCTAGGGAGAGCTGTCTGGATTTCTCTTTGATGAGGGTGTTGGGGTGAGAATCATGATACCCCTGACTGGCTGGGTGTATTTCAGGGATGGGACAGGCTTCTCAGCACAGCACGGCAGGTCAGGCCTGGGAGGGACCCCCAGACCTCCTTGTCGCTAACAGAAGGTCATAGTGAGGGAGGCCTGTCTGTGCCCAAGGTGACCTTGCTATACTGGTGCTCTCCAGCCGGGTATCCGTCCCCTGCAGTGGCGGCCTTCCTCTAAGTGGACGTTACAGGCCCATCCAGTTCATGGAGAGTTAGCAGGTCACCAGGTTTAAGGTGCAGAGGCCCTGCTCTCTGTCACCCTGGCTGAGCCCAGTGTGCGGGTTCCTGAGGCTGGGACTCCCAGGGCCCGATGGGAAAGTGTAGCCTGCAGGCCCACACCTCCCCCTGTGAATCACGCCTGGCGGGACAAGAAAGCCCAAAACACCCCAAACAATGAGTTTCCAGTAAAATATGACAGACATGATGAGGCGGAGGAGAGGAGGGACCTGCCTGGGAGTTGGCGCTAGCCTGTGGGTGATGAAAGCCAAGGGGAATGGAAAGTGCCAGGCCCGCCCCCTACCCATGGGTATAAAGCACTCGCATCCCTTTCCAATTTACCCGAGCACCTTCTCTCCACTCAGCCAACTGCTCGCTCGCTCACCTCTCTCCTCGGCACCATGACCACCTGCAGCCGCCAGTTCACCTCCTCCAGCTCCATGAAGGGCTCCTGCGGCATCGGGGGCGGCATCGGGGGCGGCTCCAGCCGCATCTCCTCCGTCCTGGCCGGAGGGTCCTGCCGCGCCCCCAGCACCTACGGCGGGGGCCTGTCTGTCTCCTCTTCCCGCTTCTCCTCTGGGGGAGCCTATGGGCTGGGGGGCAGCTATGGCGGTGGCTTCAGCAGCAGCAGCAGCTTTGGTAGTGGCTTCGGGGGAGGATATGGTGGTGGCTTCGGTGCTGGCTTGGGTGGTGGCTTGGGTGGTGGCTTGGGTGGTGGCTTTGCTGGTGGTGATGGGCTTCTGGTGGGCAGTGAGAAGGTGACCATGCAGAACCTCAACGACCGCCTGGCCTCCTACCTGGACAAGGTGCGTGCTCTGGAGGAGGCCAACGCCGACCTGGAGGTGAAGATCCGCGACTGGTACCAGAGGCAGCGGCCCGCTGAGATCAAAGACTACAGTCCCTACTTCAAGACCATCGAGGACCTGAGGAACAAGGTGGGTGAATGGGCAGCAGAAGGTGCCATTCCAGCTAGCTCCTTCTGGGAACAATAGATGCCCCAGGCCACTGACACCTTAAGATTTGTCTGTAGGACAGAGTCCACCCCAGATCCCTTCTTTCGAGGTCTTGGATGCCCTAAGAGCTGATCAGTGAGAATGCTCTTCCTTCCCCAGCCTCCTCATCCCCTTCTGATCTCAAATCCTCAGACCATGTGAGATCAGTGATTCCTGTCCTTACATTTTATAGAGGAAGCAGTTGAAGCTTTGAGAGGTGCTGTGACCAGCTGTAGGTCACATAGCAAATTAATGGCGGAGCCAAGGCTGGGGCCCTTGTGCCCTACCTTCCAGCACAGGAGGCAGCTACTTGTTCTCCAGCACGGGGGAGGAGCGAGGCTCTAACGGGACCAGGCAAGACATCCAAACCGCTCATTAGCTCACTAGTCTGGGCTGTGGCTGCCGCCGCCCATAAGCCTTGGTAGAGGCTGGTCCCTCCCCACAGCCAGGCG
This sequence comes from Mandrillus leucophaeus, assembly GCF_000951045.1. Lineage (NCBI taxonomy): Eukaryota > Metazoa > Chordata > Mammalia > Primates > Cercopithecidae > Mandrillus > Mandrillus leucophaeus. The sequence continues at coordinate 1,856,287 of NW_012106252.1, forward strand.
GGCATGGAGAGCCTGCAGAGACAATCAGTGTGGCCCCTTGATGTGCCCTGCACAGAGGGAGCCTGGCAGGCTTGTGCCCTCTGACTCCAGCTCCCTGCTCCCACATTACCTGGGAGCCCTCCCTGCTCCCAGCATTAGAGTCTGCTGGGCTCTAATGCCTTGCATGGATTAGGGAAATTCAATGATGAGGTAGGGAACTCTAACCAGACTCAGGGGCCAATATATCTTCTTATTCTTCCCCTGAGTCCTCTTTTCTAATCCCCTGTGTCAGTTGGGTTTTATCTCTTGAGAAAGTTCCACTTGAAGTCCCATGGCCTGTAAGCTTGAAAAGGAATGTGCATATCTGCAGAGGACTGGCAGGGCTGGCTGATGCAGAGAGAAGAGAGGCCAGCTCAGGAAGGAGTGCTAGGGAGCCTCAGATTATTCTCCTCACCTGGAGGTGGGGAACTTGAAACCTCAAGATCCATCAGATTTTGCAGCAAGTCAGTGGCAGAACTGGGGCCAGAACTCATGGGCTTTTGATTCTAAGCCCCGGGTTGCATCTACCCCGTCGGTGACCAGGAGTTAGCAAAGTCTTAGGACAGGCTTGGGGCATCTGGGGTTTTCCTTCAGGCTGTTGTGGTCAAGTTTTGTGGGGGAAGAGGGGAATTCAGGCAAGAACATGAAGCAAGAGCTTAACATAGGTTACAGTGAAGTCCAGCTTGTGAAGTTCATTTGACAAATTACCTGTGCCCTTTCCAACCTGCAGATTCTCACGGCCACAGTGGACAATGCCAACGTCCTTCTGCAGATTGACAATGCCCGTCTGGCCGCGGATGACTTCCGCACCAAGTGAGTTTGCAATGGTGGGCCAGAACACCCATTGTCCCCAAAGTAGGGCATTTTTGGAGCAGTGTTTCCCAAATAGAACTAGCCAGTGCCAGGATAGCTGCATGAAAACTCCCTGGGGTGCTTATAAAAGAATAAGACTCTTGGGCCCCACCCTTGGAGTTCTGATTCAGCTATTTATAGCAGGTTACCTGGGTGATTCTGGTCCACAGCCAGGTTTCAGAACCGCTGCTTTAGGGAGAGGCACTTTCCACTTCCCCAACTGCCCTTGAAGTATAGGAAGGAACATAGTTGGAGGACTTACACATTATTTGTTGGCTGAAGTTAGAAGTGCAACCCCCTCCTGAATTCTGCAGCAAGACGAACTGCCTTATCCCCAGGCCCCAGGAATGTTCATACCTGAGCAATCAATGGGCACTGTGTTCCACCATGCCATTTTCAGGATCGGCTCCTTAAACCACCCACAAGGCACCAGCTCTGGGAGAAGCTGCAGGGAGACGAGAACAAAGCCCTCACTGTGGTCAGGGTGGGTGTCTCATTCCTTTTCTCTGGGGTCATTCCAGGTATGAGACAGAGCTGAACCTGCGCATGAGTGTGGAGGCCGACATCAATGGCCTGCGCAGGGTGCTGGATGAACTGACCCTGGCCAGAGCTGACCTGGAGATGCAGATTGAGAGCCTGAAGGAGGAGCTGGCCTACCTGAAAAAGAACCACGAGGAGGTGAGAACTATGGAAAAGCCAGCTTAAAAGAAGCACAGGGAGGCTGGGTACAGTGGGTGTGCCCATAGTCCCAGCTGCTTGGGAGGCTGAGACGGGAGGATCGCTTGAACCCAGGAGCCTGGGCAACAAGGCTAGACCCTGTCCAAAAAAAAAAAAAAAAAAAAGAGAGAGAGAGACAAGGGAGAGTCAAGACAGAATTGTGATGGTGGGAGGGCAGTATTCAGGCCTGACTAAGGAACTCCAATCTGCTGCCATGGTGGAACTTCTGACTGTGGACTGTCCCTGGCTGTGCAGGAGATGAATGCCCTGAGAGGCCAGGTGGGTGGAGATGTCAACGTGGAGATGGACGCTGCACCTGGCGTGGACCTGAGCCGCATTCTGAACGAGATGCGTGACCAGTATGAGAAGATGGCAGAGAAGAACCGCAAGGATGCCGAGGAATGGTTCTTCACCAAGGTGGGTGTCATTTGAGGTGGAAGGAACCCAGACCACCTGCCTTCTGGGGCCTTCTGGTGTGAACGGCGTTCTCTTTTTTGCAGACAGAGGAGCTGAACCGCGAGGTGGCCACCAACAGCGAGCTGGTGCAGAGCGGCAAAAGCGAGATCTCGGAGCTCCGGCGCACCATGCAGAACCTGGAGATTGAGCTGCAGTCCCAGCTCAGCATGGTAGGAATAGTGCCAGGCACGGTGGTGCGCCCAGGACTGGCAGGGAGAGAACGGCCACACTCACTCATCCTTGATTCCCTTTCTCTCCCTCACAGAAAGCATCCCTGGAGAACAGCCTGGAGGAGACCAAAGGCCGCTACTGCATGCAGCTGGCCCAGATTCAGGAGATGATTGGCAGCGTGGAGGAACAGCTGGCCCAGCTACGCTGCGAGATGGAGCAGCAGAACCAGGAGTACAAGATCTTGCTGGACGTGAAGACACGGCTGGAGCAGGAGATCGCCACCTACCGCCGCCTGCTGGAGGGCGAGGATGCCCAGTGAGTCTTGGCCCTCCCCTTAGTCTGTCCCGCCATGGCACTCTCATGGCCCCACCATGTATCTGATGATCTTGCCCTTCTCTGTCTTCACAGCCTCTCCTCCTCCCAGTTCTCCTCTGGCTCGCAGTCATCCAGAGACGGTAAGACCTTCCTCCTCTGCATGCCTGGGCTCCAGGCCACCCTCTGTACCCCAAGCGGGTCTAGGCATTGGCTAGGGGCTCTGTGAAGGGCTGAGCTCTAGTGCTGTCACCCAGTTTCCCTTGTGAACCTCCTTGGGTGGAAGAAGCTATTTTCTAAACTCTCCTTAGGGCTAGGAGAGGCAGCCCCCACCTCTTACTTCTTCCTGGTGTCTGTGGCAGATCCCATTGCTGTGGTGGTCAGCACCAGGAACAGGGCCCTGCATATGGATGGAACCAGCCGGGTGTGAGCTCTTAGGAAGCTCTAATCTGAGGACAAAGACTCTGTCTCTGACCTTTGGGAGCCCTAGTCTGAAAGAAAAGTGTTGATGGTATCAGTGCTTGGGCAACAGCAGGGAGTGAAGCAGTAATCAGGGGAGAGGACAACGGGGAGACAGTTTGAGTTTCCTCACCTTCTTGGCCTCCTTACTTCTGATGAGTCCATTGTCTGTTCACCTCTGGTAACGTCCTCTTCCCGCCTCTTCCCCAGTGACCTCCTCCAGCCGCCAGATCCGCACCAAGGTCATGGATGTGCACGATGGCAAGGTGGTGTCCACCCACGAGCAGGTCCTTCGCACCAAGAACTGAGGCTGCCCAGTCCCGCTCAGGCCTAGGAGACCCCCCGTGTGGGACACAGATCCCACTGGAAGCTCCCCTCTCCTAACCCCTAAGCACTTCACACCTGGACCCTGCTTCACCCTCACCCCCTCCTGGCAATCAATACAGCTTCATTATCTGAGTTGCATAATTCTCGCCTCTGTCTGGTCATTGTTAGGAGTGGGGGTGGGGAGAAAGTGGGAGAAGCATCTCTGGAGCTTGTCATAGCACCTGGCTATGGCCCCTGGAACTGGGAGAAAGGTCCTGGGGGTGGATTGGGCTCAGGTCCCAGGATATCTTTCGCCATCTCAGAAGACACAGACAGATGTGTGTACCAGGTTATGTGGTATCTCCTAGGATATGGAGGGATATTCATTCATTTATTCACTCATTGTCATGTGTGTTTATTCATTCACTAGATATTGAGTGCCTCTATGTTAGGCACTATGTTAGGTTAAGGATTCCTAATGTTTTTGTGATCAGGGATTCCTTGGAGAATATTGAAAGCTATAGATTTTTCCTTTGTCCTCTACCTTCAAATAAGCATACATACATTTGCATACAATGTCATAGGGTTCAGGGGTCTCCTAGAGCTCCTAACTGGAGGTCCATGAACCGAAGGTAGGAACTCAAGGTCTCCTGACATTCTTGTCTCCCTCCACCCCATCTTCTCTTGCCTCCGGTGCTGGATCTAATCCTTCTTACACTTGGTTGACCTAGGGCAAGTTGATGACCATCTCCCAGCCTCAGTTTCCATTTCTGTAAAAGGGGCATAATGATAGTACCTACCTCATGGGTTTGTTGGGATAATTCACTGGAAGAATGTACAGGGCCTGGCATAGTGCTGGCTCAAGGCATGGCTGTGCTGGCGATACTGGGTAAACTATCTCTAGGGCATGGTGATTATCCATCCATGATGAGAGCATTTTTAGAGGGTTTGGGAATAGACTGGTTTTTAACCCTGGCTCTGTTCTGTAACAGATGTGAGCTTGGGAAGTCTGAGTCTCAGTGTCTTTACTTGTATAGTAAGGATGCTGAGCCCTGCTTCTTAAGGTTGATACAAGAATCCAATGAGTGACTATACCTTAAGAGCCAGGACTGTAGGAGCCTCCCCTGGGTGGGGAATGCCTTTCCTTCTCTTTGGGGGGCTAGAAAAGGAGTGGGAAGGGAAGGAGCCTCACCCTAATAAGTGGTGAAGATTCCAGAGGTGGGTGGGGCTCACTGCCCCCAGCTAGGAAAGAGTTGACTAGTCCTGTGTCAGTTTCAACAGCTCATTCATTGGGTTGCGTGAAGAAAACTTGTAGGGGGAGTCAACGGTAGGGGAGAGACTGAAAAAAGACTAAATTTGGGCAAGTGATCTAAAAGCCTGAGCTTTTGAGTCAGACTACCTGGGTTGGAGTCCTGGCTCCTATGCTGAATAGCCTTGAAGAGTTTGGGCAAGGTACTGAACCCCACATTCCTCTTTCACAAGGGAGGGAATAAACACCTTTACTGCATAAGGCTGATACAAGAGTGAATGACCTCATGCAGGCAATGAATTTGGCATTGTGTTTGGCACATAGTCAGCACCCTATAAATGGTAATGGGGTGAGTTATTAGGAAAAGGAATGAAGACATGTTGGTTTCTCTTGTTCCTACCTCCACCCCAGGAAAAAGAGGACTGCTTTGTGTTTCTGAAACTCTGGGATATCTTTTAACCTAAGTTTTGTCATCAAAAAGGTTGACCTTGGTGATCCCTGGGTGAGGATGGGCCATCCTGGAGGTGAAGTACTAGAGTTTCAGGGGTGCAGGGGACAACTCAGGAAGGAGGAAGGTTTGAGGGTGCTTCCTCAGAGAATGAGAAGAGGTGGGTTTGAGGGCCCTAGAGGGTACAGGACCCTAGTGTGGTGAGGGCCTTTGTGATACTCCTGGGGGTGTTGGACTCTGGTTCCTAAGGTTCCCAGTTGGGCAATGAACCTCCTGCCCAAGTGTGGCAAAGAATCTTGCGGCCCACATTTGAGAGGTCACATGGGCCTGGACAGAGAGCAAAATATGGCAAGAGTCACCAGTGGGGCCTGAAGCCCAGAACGCCCTGAACTTCATAAGAATCCCCAGACACCTCTCTACCTTGGAGGCGGTGCCAGATTAAAGTCTCTGCCCAAAGGAGATCTGCTTTAGAGGAATACAGAAACGTGAGGTCTCTGAGACTGGGGTGCAGTGGGGCAAGCCTCCTCTCTGAGTGGTTGCCGTTACTGTTTGCAGGGAATACACAGGAGACCTGGGCTTGCTTGCGGGTAAAAATGGCGGCTGGGATCACCTGGCTGAAAGCAAGCTCAGAACCAGGAGAGGAGGAAGTCAAGCAGGGAGGCTGGGAGGTGGCCGCACCCTGTACTGTCAGGCTCCAGAGGAAGAGAGCAGACAGGGCAGTGGCCCCAGGGGTCTCACATGGACTCCCCTCCTCCCGGGATTTCCCCACCATACCTCACTGGGGAGGGTAGGGCTAGTGTTTGGATCCTGCTGATGAACAGGGCTCTTGTTCACAGAGCCTGGCAGCCACAAGCAGCCATCTCAGGATATAAGCCCAGCAGCTCCGACAATGCTGACTGCCTTCCCTTGGCCCAGCAGCTCCGACAATGCCGACTGCCTTCTCTTGGCCTCTGCTCAGCTAAACAATAGACCAGCAAGGTGACTTGATAGCACAGTCTAGTGGAGGCAGGTGGGATTGCGTCTCTGAGTCCTGGGGCTGGTCAGGTGACCTCTCTGGCTCCGCCTCCCTGTAAACCCTCTTTCCACCCTCCCAGCGCTCAGAATGGGGCAGTGCTAGGTGAGCCACCTGGAAGACTCCTCCAACCTCACCGTAGGGAGACTGGCTTGCTCCAGGTCCTACAGGCTGAAAGTGGCAAAGTCCTGTCCATGCTCAGGCTTTGCCACGTCCTGGGTGGCTGCATTCCTGTTCCATTCTTTCTCAGGGATGAGATAAAACTGAGAGACGCATGGGATCAGTGTGCATTTTTCTTAGCTTACTCCATCGTTTTTGCTTTATGGGGTGGAACCGACCTTGAAATTCAGGATTTTGGGAGCTTTTTTTTTTTATAGTGAAAAGATCTCTAATGTGTCCAGGGAACTCTATAGGCAGCAACTGGCGTACGTGCCTACCTAATCAAGCAAATGGCACTTCCCCAAGGCCACAGACACCCTGGCTTGGGTAATGTAGGCGACTATTCCTACAGGAAGATGTCAGAGGAGGCGGCCCCAAAGAGGCCTGATTCCCAGGGGCTGGGGGGTCCCGATGTCCTGGTGGGATCCCAGGAGGTTCCCTGGCCCACCTCACTGAGCTTGGAGGCTGCCACAAAGGGGACAAAGGGATGTCAGGGACTTCCAGGGCAATGGACTGGCCTCAGGCAGGTGCAGGGCAGTCACCAGCTCCTCCTCCATTGCTGTTTGCTGAGCGCGAGCTTTCCCGACGGGGCTTCCCTCTGTGCCACTGTCACCTGTAAGGCCAGGCCTGGAAAAGGAAGCCTTTTTCCTTTAAGATGCTCTGATGAACTTTGAGGGTGACTTGGCATGAGAGAGAGGGCAAAAAGAGACACACAGAAATAGAAACAAATGGATATAGAGTTGGGAGAGAGAGAGAGACAGAGTAAGGGAAAGAGAGGATAGTGAGGGCCCTGGGCCCGTACTAGGCAGGGAGGAGCATTCATTCATTCATTCATTCATTTGCTCATTCACACGTATTTATCGAAACTTACTGTTTTAGGTGTAGAGGAGATAGGGGTGAATTCAGACAGACTGAATAAGAGAAGAGACCAGACAGACTGAGTAAGAAAAGAGACGACATGAGGAAGAAGGTAGAGAGGGACCCAGCACGTGTGTGGGGCTTGGGACAGAGAGCAGGAGCTCTGAGCCGGTGTCCACTGTAGCTCCTGCTCACTGGAGAGCAGGCCCTGGCTCCATTCCCACCTTGTTTAGCTCTGTGACTGTGGCCAAGGTACCCTCTCTGAGCCTAAATTTCCTTACCTGTAAAATGATTTAAAAATTAACACATACCTCCTAAAACAGTTGGTGAAGATTAAATTCGACAGTGCAGGCAAAGCAACGAGGGTCTTGCCTGCAACACTGGAGGTTCCTTGATGGAAGGAACTATGATCCTTCAACCAACCTGTGTCCTCCCCAGGCCCCACAGGCACAAGTCTTTGATCTTAATGGGGGCTCAATAGGCCAGAGGGATGGGCTAATAATAAGCAAGGGAGCTGAGAACCCAAGTCGCCCAGACGGTCCATGGGGAAGTCGGGAGCAGCCACAGTGCCGCCGACAGTCAGGACGATGTCTCACTATGTGCCAGGCCCCACACCAGCAGTTTTACAATATGAGCTCTTTTAAACCTCAAAACAACCTCATGAGGACAGAACTAATTTTTAAATTTTTATTTATTTATTTGTTTTTATGAGACCGAGTCTTGCTCTGTCGCCCAGGCTGGAGTGCAGTGGCACGATCTGGGCTCACTGCAACCTCAGCCTCCCAGATTCAAGCAATTCTCCTGCCTCAGCCTCCCAAGTAGCTGGGATTACAGATGTCCGCCACCACACCCAGCTAATTTTTGTATTTTTAGTGGAGACAGGGTTTCACCATGTTGGCCAGGCTGAACTCGAACTCCTGACCTCAGGTGATCCGACTGCCTCGGCCTCCTAAAGTGCTGGGATTACAGGTGTGAGCCACTATGCCTGGCCAAGGTCAGAACTATTTATTTTTTCCCACTGAAATCCTTTGCTTGACTTAACCCACTGCCCTTTAGCCACAAAGGACTCCTGCCCTGGCAGTCACTTTGCTTGTTCCCACCTCAGGACATTTGCACATGCTGTATGCCCCTCCCCTTTTTCCTCCCCCTTCACTCAAGTGTCTCTTTCTCAGGGAGAAGGTTGCTGGTGCCCCAGACCATGCCACACCCTTTATTATGTGCTCTGCATTCCCCCACCAACCATGCTCACCTCAGTTGTGAATTGCATGTTTATTTTTGTAGGTCTATTTCATCCCATAACTGTCCATCAAGATTACTTTATCCCCAGCACTCAACCCAATGCCTGGCACATAGTAGGTGCTCAGTAAAGGATGAATCCGAATTTACAGTGAGGAAACAGGTTCACAGAGGGGAAGCAACTTTCCCCAAATAAGTGGAAGAATCTGACTTTACACTATGACCTGCCTGGCTCCGAAGCCAGTGCTCTCAGCCTCTCTGCTAGGTGTGTCCTAGCAGACACAAGCCTGGGGTGCCTAGACTCATGTGGAGGCACCTATGTGGGCCCACTCCATCCCCTCACTGTAGTCTGAGAGGGTCTGGCTGGGCAGGGTGGTGGCAAGTGCCTGTTGTATGAGAAAGAATCAGTGTTGACAGACAGGTGCAGGTACCCACAGCCCTGCGCCAGTGGGCAATGCACACCTGCCTGGATGGCTCATGGATGCTCCAGGGGAGGAGCCGTGACTCAGCTGGTGCTCCCTCTCCCAGCAGCCAGCCACATGCTGACTCAGGTCCCTTCCTGGCCCCACCTGGGGATCAATGACAGACAGCAATGGAGAGTAAATTGGGGGTGTGGGAGGCTGCTTACAGGCAAGCAAGAGGGCTCCCACGACCAGAGCAAAACTGTTCTTTGCTGCTTCCAGGTCCCCATGTCCCCAGTGGACGATACTTTTGCCTCTGGGGACACCTTGCAAGTGGAATCTTTTGTTCCCTCTCTGTCCCTCTGCTTGCCTATGTGGGTCCTTGCAGCCCCTTCTCTCCTACTCCATCCACTCCCCAAGGGGAGGGCCTGCATTTGGGATGCTGGCACTGGGTCTAGGCTGCAGCCTTGCACATTGGCTGGAGAGGCAGTGTTGATTCTTGCTGGGTCCCAGGTGTCAGGGTGCCATGGGCTTGCCCGTTTCCATTCCTGGTTCATTCTTTGGAGGGCTCCCATGGGAGGTGTTGAAGGTGGGGCTCAGAGGTCAGACCCTGAGCCCTGAGAGGTTGGAAGAGTGAGCCATGTCACATGACCTAGAAGAAATCATTCACTCAGGCCATGCTGTTGGCCTTCCTCATCCCTGGCCCCATCTTGCCCAGTCTGGTTCCCATGCCAGGCAGAGAGCTTGGGAGAAGGGAAGAGATGGTGCTCTGCTGCAGCTGGAGCAAGACCTCCTATTT
>NW_012106252.1:1867164-1870481 GCF_000951045.1 Mandrillus leucophaeus
AAATTAGCCAGGCATGGTGGTGGGCGCCTGTAGTCCCAGCTACTCAGGAGGCTGAGGCAGGAGAATGGCATGAATCTGGGAGGTGGAGCTTGTAGTAAGCTGAGCGGAGATCGCGCCACTGCACTCCAGCCTGGGCGACAGAGCGAGACTCCATCTCAAAAAAAAAAAAAAAAAAAAAAAAAAAAGAAAGTAGAAAGGGAATCAATTACAGCCACTAGCCTCGATCTAAGAGTCTCCCATGTATTAACCGTTCATAACACGCCTTCAGTATTCTCTGAATATTGAATAAAAGAGAATTAAATTCTCTTAATTTTCAAAACTTAAACTACTTGCTTAATTTTTAATTTAACATATTTCGTACCATCCATTTAAATATTTATTTAACACATTTTGGTAAATTAGCTCACCTTTCATTTCAACTGATATATTTATAAAGAAAATCTTACATTACTACCAAAAGGAAAGTCATACTCACTTGCCAGAAGCAGAAGGAAATGATATACAGAAATACTGAACTTCTAACTAGATGCCGTTACTTTCTAAAGGTTCTGAGCCCAAAGCTGGCTCTCTTTGTTTGAACAGGGTGATTGATAAGTGTGGTGGGGCATTAGAGAGGCCATAGTGTCCAAATGAGATTTAATCCTTGACTAATCAGAAGATAGAAAAGTAGAAAAAGAGGCCAGGTGCAGTGGCTCATGCCTGTAATCCCAGCACTTTGGGAGGCTGAGACAGGAGGATCCTTTGAGCCCAGGAGTTCAAGATCAGCCTGGGCAACATAGGGAAACCCCATCTTTATGAAAAAAAATTAGCTGAGCGTGGTGGTGTGTGCCTGTAGTCCCACGTACTTGGGAGGCCGAGGCTGGAGGATGGCTTGAGTCCAGGAGGTTGAGGCTGCAGTGAGCTGTGATCATGCCATTGCACTCCAGCTTAGATGACAGAGTGAGACTCTGTCTCAAAACCAACCAACCAACCAACCAACAAACAAACATGGAAAAAAGACATCTTCTCTCCAAGTGCTGCATTATTATTATTATTATTTATTTTTTTTGAGACAGAGTCTTGCTCTGTAGCCCAGTCTGGAGCGCAGTGGCACAGATCTCCGCTCACTGCAACTTGTGCCTCCTGGGCTCAAGTGGTTCTCATGCCTCAACCTCCTGAGTAGCTGGGATTACAGGCTTGCGCCACCACGCCTGGCTTATTTTTTTGTATTTTTAGTAGAGACGGGGCTTTGCCATGTTGCCCAGGCTGATCTCGAACTCCTGAGCTCAGGCAATCTGCCTGCCTTGGCTTCCCAAAGTGCTGGGATTACAGGCGTGGACCGTGTGCGGCCACTTCAGTATTATTTAACAGTCGCTGAGCATCAGTTAAAAGCCCCTCAAGAAATACCAGTCATCTATGCCTCCTAAACATGCAGGCATCGCTTCTTTCAGGCCTTTGCTGACCATCCTGGCCTCTCTTTCCTTACCTTTAGCTCCTTTTCAGCAATGAGCATCTTTTTGGAACGACTGGTATCTGTCCTCCATCTCGTATGTGTTGGCATCTTACTCGGACCAGGCGTGGCGCTGGGCAATGGGGCAGGTACAAGATGAGCACGAGCAGGTTTGGAGGAGCTCTTGCTGCCAATAGAGAGAGTTTTCTTCTTTTTTTTCAGTACATGAACTTTTATTCTTCATCAAGTGCTTCATAGAGCCATGGAGATAAGTGTGAGACACTGTAACAGAGCACAGTACAAACGCAGGGGGCGAGAGTACAGGAAGACGGAGGAGGAGGCACTCAGAGCGATCACTGAAGATGAGTAGTTTTCTGTGTAGAAAAGATGGAGAGAGGCATTTCAATTAGAGGTCACGGCAAGTGCCGAGTATTCTTAGAGGGAAGAAGGGCGTTTGGGGAGTGTTGTATGGTTTTCTAGGGGGTCAGGGGGATGGTGGGAGATGGGGCAGGAATGGAAAGATGGTGACTGGCCTAAGTGCCAGGAATGTGGACCTTGTCTTGAGGGTGGAGCGAAGCCAGTGAAGTGATGTTGTCAGACATGGATTAGAAAGATCATTCTGGCTGTTCTGCAGGAAGAGTCAGAGGGACATGGGAGAGGCAGGGAGGGCGGTTAGAAGCTCATGGCTAAGGTCCGGATGAGGGCAGAGTTAACGGGGAGTTAGGGGGCTGAATGATCAGAAAGAGTCAAACATTTTTTGAGCATTTCTCACAAGTCTCTTACTAGGAGATGGACAAACTATTCATATCAACCTTTTTCAGAGGAGGAAACTGAGGCACAGAGTAGTTAAGTAACTTATCAAAGTCACACAGCTCATGAGCATGGAGCTGGATGGAGCTCAGGTAGGCAGACCAGAGACCAGCGCATTCTTCACCATTCTCTTCTGGCCTTGGTGACCAGAATATACATCCAAGTTTCTGCCAGGAGCAGGGAAACGTCACACATCTCGGTATCCCCTTCCGAGCTCCGTATTGGGTAGGCACTCGACCAAGGTCAATGCCACGCTCCCTGCTGGGCCCTGCAAAAGGACCAGAACTGTCGAGCCACTTGCATTCCTGCTCAGAGGTCAGCTAGTGTCAGCACCCCCTTGTTTATTTGGTCCACTTTCTTCTCCCAGCCCTTTGTGTGAACTCTGCACGCTGTCCTTGAGCGCCGGCGGGCAAGGTCTGGGTGCCTCTCTCCATCTTTTGGCCATGCCTGTTGTCTTCTTATCAAACTGGAGTCTCCCAAGGGCAGAGCCTCAGTCTCCACAGAAAGCCTTGAGGATCCTGAGAGCGAGGACTAGTTTCATCCTTTTGGGGCTCTACAAGGGCAGGGGCTGTGCCTCCCCCTCCTCTGTGATAACTCCTTAGCACCCTGGTTCCAGCTCAGCCCACAGTGGGCACAAGGTGGGAGCAAGGAGGGATGCAGACAGCACTGACCATCAATAGAGGAGGTGACTCTGCTCCTGCGAGTTTCTATCCTGAAGGGGCTAAGTCTCAGACCTGCTGTTGGGGCCAGCCAGAGACCAGGCTCCAGGATCTAGGTCACCCCTGTGGCAGTAGAGCTGATTTATGGTGTCCCTGACAGCCTAATATCATCAAATTATCCCACACAATGGAGAGAGGCTGGGTCGCCCCCAGGCAGTCACCAAAGGACGCTGAGCCTGGGGCAGCCGAGCTGCCTCCGTATCCCAGACCTCCCTCAGGTCTGTGGGGGGAGGCTGGCACAGACCAAGGGCACACCTAGGTGTGCCACCTTCAGCTGGGGGTATAAGTAGGCAGTCCCAGGGACAGCTCTGTACCCTGCACTTGGGAGCCGGCAGCACTCCTACCACTGCTTCTTAACC
>NW_012106252.1:1873609-1874311 GCF_000951045.1 Mandrillus leucophaeus
GACCGTAGGAGGTGCAAGCACAGCAAGCTGCTCTTTGTATTGGAACAAGGCCAGATGCGGGGGGAGGAGGGCCAATGTGGCAGAGGCTACATGTGGGCAGCAGTTGGGCATTCATCTAGGAATCCTCTGCCTTTTTTTTTTTTTCTTTTTTTTTTTTTCGACAGGATCTTGCTCTGTCGCCCAGGTTGGAGTGCAGTGGTGTGATCTCGGCTCACTGCAAGCTCCGCCTCCCGGGTTCACACCATTCTCCTGCCTCAGCCTCCTGAGTAGCTGGGACTACAGACGCCCACCACCATACTTGGCTAATTTCTTTTATTTTCAGTAGAGGTGGGGTTTCACCATGTTAGCCAGGATGGTCTCAATCTCCTGACCTTGTGATCTGCCCGCCTCGGCCTCCCAAAGTGCTGGGATTACGGGCGGGAGCCCTCTGTCTTTACAGCCCTTGGCAACACTGCATGAAGGAGCTTCTCATGAGGAAACTGAGGCCAGCTTTGAGGACCACAGGGGAAGGGAGGGTGAGGCTGGCTGGTGACCCAGCCCTGCCTGGCTGGGGAGCTACTGTGCTCTCCACCCCACAGTGGTCCTCAGGCTCAGCTCACTTTCCCCAGCAGCTGGGAGGAATTCCGAGGGACGAAGCCTGCTGCTTTGGGCTGGGCGAGGCTTAGGACAGGGCTGGAGGGTGGGAAGTGGAGAAGGTGGGTG
>NW_012106252.1:1874361-1886732 GCF_000951045.1 Mandrillus leucophaeus
GGTGGCGGGGGCGGCGTGGGCAGCGGGGGCAGCATAAGGTCTTCCTACAGCCGCTTCAGCTCCTCAGGGGGCGGTGGAGGAGGGGGCCGATTCAGCTCTTCCAGTGGCTATGGAGGGGGAAGCTCTCGTGTCTGTGGGAGGGGAGGTGGCGGCAGTTTTGGCTACAGCTACGGCGGAGGATCTGGGGGTGGTTTTAGTGCCAGTAGTTTAGGTGGTGGCTTTGGGGGTGGTTCCAGAGGGTTTGGTGGTGCTTCTGGAGGAGGCTATGGTAGTTCTGGGGGTTTTGGAGGTGGCTTTGGTGGTGGTTCTGGAGGTGGCTTTGGTGGTGGTTCTGGAGGTGGCTTTGGTGGTAGCTATGGGGGTGGGTTTGGTGGTGGCTATGGGGGTGGATTTGGGGGCTTTGGAGGTGGTGCTGGAGGCGGTGATGGTGGTATTCTGACTACTAATGAGAAGAGCGCCATGCAGGAACTCAATACTCGGCTGGCCTCTTACTTGGATAAGGTACAGGCTCTAGAGGAGGCCAACAATGACCTGGAGAATAAGATCCAGGATTGGTATGACAAGAAGGGCCCTGCTGCAACCCAGAAGAACTACTCCTCTTACTACAACACTATTGATGATCTCAAGGACCAGGTAGGTGCAGGAAACTGTCTCTGTCTTGGTCTTTTTCTCTTACATTCTTTATCTTCCAAAAAAGGTAAAATGCTAAACTCTAAGCTCAGATAATAGCCAGGGAATCCACGTTTTGGAAATGTACACTTTCATCAGAAACAAACTTGTGTTTGGTTTCTGGGGATCCCAGGATAGGACTTTGGCCTGTGCTCTGAGGGTTCATTTCCATTTCTTCAACTTTCAGAGTTTGGGCAGAGCAGAGAGGAGGCCTGGGTTAACATGAGCTGAGCTGGGACTGGATGTGGAACCTCCTTTAGGTCTGGTCTAAGTCAATACTCTCTCTTCCTTTGTACTTCTCCTAGGCTTCTTTAGGAGTGTATCTTGATCTTTTAAGGTATTTTGGACCCGATTGTACATTTGGTTATTCAAGTGATGGAGAGGATCCAGAACTCTGGGAAAGGAAGCTATCTATCCATCCATCCATCCATTCATCCATCCATCCATCCATCCATCCCTCCCTTCCTCCCTCCCTCCACCCACATGTCCATCTATCTGTCCATTTATTCAGCCATTCAGTTCAGTGAGTGCCTACCCTCAGGGTTGCTCTGGGTAGACACAGTGATGTGCTAGACTGAGTTCTAGTGGAGCTCACAGTCTGACTCTTCAGTATATTCAGTGATTCCTCTTGTTTTCACTCCTGCATGTGTCTGGATGTGCTGTTTCTTCTACTCCAAACCTCTTCCATTTATTTATTAATGTTACACCCTAGCCATCCTTCAGCGCCCAATTCAATTGCCAGCCACCTCCTTCTTGAAGTCTTTCTTGATCTCCCATTGCCATAAGCCACCTCTCCTTTCCTTGAACTCTTTTAGGACACTTTTGACTTTGTAGTCAATGGTGGGCTCCTTGAGGAACAGGATGTCAGTAATCTCTAAATCCTACAATGCCCTTTGCAGTAGATCTTCAAATATTTGTTGAATGAATGAATGAAGGCCACACCAAACATCTTCGCTGAAGCCTGGAAGGGGTCTGTGCCATGTCCCAGCTGTTGGAAGTTCCTCATTCCTCTTGAGAATCTTCCTGAGTGGAATCCTCACCTCCTGTGGCTTTGCCTGGCCTCTTGCCCTCCAAGCAGTGGTCCACAGTGTGATTTCATGGTTGTGTCATTTTTTTTCAGATTGTGGACCTGACAGTGGGCAACAACAAAACTCTTGTGGACATCGACAACACTCGCATGACACTAGATGACTTCAGGATAAAGTGAGCCCTGCTCCTCCTTTCCTCTCCTGTCATCAGCCCTTACCCCCTGAACCTCAGTGCTCTGGAGGTCCTGGTAGGCCCTGGTTCCGTCTTGATTGTTTTCTACCCTGGCTGGTCTGCAGGTTCGAGATGGAGCAAAACCTGCGGCAAGGAGTGGATGCTGACATCAATGGCCTGCGGCAGGTGCTGGACAATCTGACCATGGAGAAGTCTGACCTGGAGATGCAGTATGAGACTCTGCAGGAGGAGCTGATGGCCCTCAAGAAGAATCATAAGGAGGTAGGGTGCTGGGGCTTATGGCTTACTGGGGAGAGGGAGGAGCAGAAATGCTGAGACAGCAGGGGAGCTTTGGAGAATTACCTGGGAGACACCCTCTCCTTTGCTCTTGAGGACACTTTCAGCTTCTCCTTGGCATCACCTATGGTAGTGGGTGGGCTTTGGCTTCACAACTGTGTCCCCTTTTTGTACCCTGTGGGGACCACAGGCAGAAATCTGAAAGGTGGTGCAGAGGACTTTATCCCTGACCTCATCTCCCCTTCCTCCCTGGCAGGAGATGAGTCAGCTGACTGGGCAGAACAGTGGAGATGTCAATGTGGAGATAAACGTTGCTCCTGGCAAAGATCTCACCAAGACCCTCAATGACATGCGTCAGGAGTATGAGCAGCTCATTGCTAAGAACAGAAAGGACATTGAGAATCAATATGAGACTCAGGTGAGCAAAGTGGGCTGCCCATTCAACCTCCTCCCCTCCATCTATGCATATCTCCATCCCTCCGGCCTCCCATTCCTTCATCCTCCTATCTCTCCATCTCTCAGTGAAGCTGTCATTTATCCATCTTCCAATGGAAGTCATTCAACCACCTTCATTCACTGCATACCAACATCATTACAAAGTAGCTTCTCAGTGCCATGTTATATGTAAAGTATTGATGTCTCAGAGGTATTGATGTCTCAGATATGAGCCAAAGAAGATTGCTGCCTTGAGAAGCTCACAGTTTATTAGATGTGTGAACAAAAGCAGAACGTGAACAATTTAATCTAATGCTATCTAATGTAAGACTACAAGAGAGGGATACAGTGTGTCTCCCATACTGTACTGAACTCCTTGGTGGTTCTCTTCCTCCTTGAATCTCCAGTGCCTAGCCAGAGTCTGGCACATACATGAAGGCATGGTCTGTGGTGTGTGTGTGTGTGTGTGTGAAAGGTGGGGGAAGTTTGGAATAAGGTTAGATTAGAAAGATGGTTGTGAGACAAAGTGTGAAGGGTCTTGCAACCTTGTTGAGAGGGAAGGTCATATTGAGAGGACTGGACAAACCTTCATGGCTGGAGGGTACCCAGAACTCAGAAAGACTTGTCCTTGGCTTTGGATCAGCCTTGGCCCTGCAGGTGAAGATCCTGGTGAATGGGGCAGAATCTTGCCCACTGAAGCTCCTGGCCCAGCCTGATGCTTACTGAGCCTTTGGTTTTGCAGATAACCCAGATCGAGAATGAGGTATCTAGTAGTGGTCAGGAGGTGCAGTCCAGTGCCAAGGAGGTGACCCAGCTCCGGCATGGTGTCCAGGAGTTGGAGATTGAGCTGCAGTCTCAGCTCAGCAAGGTTGGTAGTTCTGCTGTAGACCCTTTGCCAAGGTGGGGCACAGGAAGGCTTTGCAGCCCAGGAGTGGGAAGAAGAGGAGTTATGATGTAGCATCCCTCTTAAAGCCTTCTCTTGACCCTTAGAAAGCAGCCCTGGAGAAGAGCTTGGAAGACACGAAGAACCGCTACTGTGGCCAGCTGCAGATGATCCAGGAGCAGATCAGTAACTTGGAGGCCCAGATCACTGAAGTCCGGCAAGAGATCGAGTGCCAGAATCAGGAATACAGCCTTCTGCTCAGCATTAAGATGCGGCTGGAGCAAGAAATCCAGACCTACCGCAACCTCCTGGAGGGAGGCCAGGAAGACTTGTAGGTGCCCCACGATTCAGTGGAACCCCTGGGGGTCCCTTAGGCCTCTGATACTCCTTCTGTCCCTCTGGATAGAGGCAGCTGGGGGAAGTTCTTATACACAGGGTCTTATGGGTTGAGGACTTCTTCATCCTGGGGGCGGTGGGGATCTCAGTGCATTTGGGCTTTGGGGAAGGAGGATGGTGACACTGAGAGAAGGGGCTGCCTCCCTGCTCCAGGGAGGGGAAAGCTCCACAGTCCCAGCTGGAGGCTCTACCCTCCCAGCTATGGTGCCAGCCCAGACTCTGTCCTCTGCCTCCCAGGAAGGAAAACAGAAAGATTCATGTTTGGGTCCTGACTCTGTTCAGGTCCATCCTCATATATGTGTGTTTGGGCCACTCATTTTAACTCTCTTGTTTTCTTTCTTTCCTAGTGAATCCTCCGGAGCTGGAAAAATTGGTCTTGGAAGTGGCCAAGGAGGTCGAGGAGGAAGTGGAGGAAATTATGGAAGAGGTTCCAGGGGAGGAAGTGGAGGCAGCTATGGTGGAGGAAGTGGTTCTGGAGGTGGCTATGGTGGAGGAAGTGGAGGTGGCCATAGCGGAGGAAGTGGAGGTGGCCATAGTGGAGGAAGTGGGGGCAACTATGGAGGAGGAAGTGGCTCTGGAGGAGGAAGTGGGGGTGGCTATGGTGGAGGAAGTGGGTCCAGGGGAGGAAGTGGAGGCAGCCATGGTGGAGGAAGTGGTTTTGGAGGTGAAAGTGGAGGCAGCTACGGAGGTGGTGAAGAAGGGAGTGGAAGTGGTGGCGGCTATGGAGGAGGAAGCGGAAAATCATCCCATTCCTAGTCTTCTTCCTCAAAATCTGGTGACCAAGATGAGACAAAAGGTAAGGGACAATCCTAGGTTGTGGGGTGGAGGGAGGCACAACTCTAGGTTGTGGGGAGGAGAGTCAAGGTATCACCCTTTTTTTTTTTTTGAGTATTTTGGAATCTCTGGGAAATACAGATTCTGAATAGAGCTAGATGTTAGGGAAACCTCTATGAGGTGCCAGAGACATGCCCTTGGTTCTCAATTGATCATTATTTTTGACAGAGCCTAGGATGAGGCTAGGACTAAATCTACACATGGTTGAGTCTCAGTAGTGTAGGAGATGGGTTGAAAATTGTGCATTATCATGATACACCCTTTGAGGTAGGTTTCATTATAATCCCCATTTTAAGGAAAATGAGGTTCAGAGAAAATAACTACTTTGCTCAAAGTCATACAATCACAAATGAGGGGTTCAGCTCTGTGGGGCTTCACAGCCGGTACTTTCAACCCTCATGAGGATGGGGGACCTGGATCAGCAACAGTTCAGCTGGAAAAGAGACTCAGGGATTTCAGTCCGTGGTTGGTTTGCACAGCTATTACATGATGCAACTGCCAAAAGGATGAACATAATCTAAATGTAAGAAAGACTCACACAGGTGAGTTGGTCTCTAGATCAGGGAAAATTTTCCCATGTACACATTGAGTTTTATAAAATAAAAATGTAATATGAAATTATAGTAAAAGGCTGGGTAATATGACTGGGGATGTTTAGCTCAGAGAAGACTGGAGGTGCCTGGGAGCTGCCCTGCGGGGTGTCTGATGTGGTTTTGTGTGTCCAGCGGCACTGCAGGGCCATGGATGTACATCTAGGAGTGAGGCTGGGGCTGTTTTTGCCTCAATATCCAAATAATTGACTAACATATCTGTTGAATGGAGGGAGCTGCCTCATAAGCTCCCCACCCTCAGACTTGGGGGTGCATCTGCCAGGTTTGCTGCAACAGAGATTCAGGAATTAGATGGGGACCTGTAGATTGGGAGAACCCAGAGTCCTTCCACCTCAGGATTCTCCAGCTCTTTGAGCTCTAGTGTCCTTACTTTGAGTTTCCCCATCTTTCCCCAAGTCCCAACCTCTCTGCTCCTGCTCACAGTCCTCCCTTCTCCCCCTCATCTCCCTTCTGTCTCTCCACAGGCTTCCTTTCGCGATACTAGAGCCTCTGTAAACTTCTCCTGCCCAGCCCCAGCTGAGCATCCCCAGATGGGCAGACCCCTGATGAAGCCTGCTTATTGGATCCTGACATCAGGAATAGCTGGCAACCAGCCCCTGTGCCCGTTTGGGACTGGACTGACTTGGCATATATGCCTCTGGCTTTCCACTGGCTTCCAACCCTGCTTGGCTTTGATGACTTCAGGGTTGGGGAGACAGACCTCTTTCCTCTCTCTGGCCTGGGGTGATCTCACACCCTGCATGATCTTGACTATAATAAAGCTTTCCTACTGCAAGTCAAACTCAGACTTTGATCCATTTGTTCTTTGGGATTAAGAAGGGATAGGGTGGGCAGGACATAGTAGCTCATGTTTGTAATCCTAGCACTTTGGGAGGCTGAGACAGGAGGATCACTTGGGGCCAGGAGTTCAAGACTAGCCTGAGCAACATGGTGAGACCTGTCTTTACAAAAAACTAAAAAAAAAAATTAGACAGGCATGGTTGTGGGCACCTGTGGTCCCAGCTACTCAGGAGACTGAGGTGGTAGGATTGCTCGGGCCCAGGAGTTGGAGGCTTCAGTGACCTATGATCGCATCACTGCATTCTGTCCTTGGTGAGAGAGTAAAGGGATAATCAATCTGTTATAAAGAGTGTGGGTTCACTTTTCTATTAGTTAACTTTTGCTTGTAACAAAGGAACCCAAGTTTAGTGACTGAAAACAACAACCATTCATTTAGCTTACAGTTTTGCAGTTTAGACTGGGAAGCTTTGTTTCCCTTTATGCATCTGTGGTTCACTGCAAGTCAGCCAGATGACTCTTCCTCTGGTAGTTGGCTGGGTGCTAGTTGGGGTGATGAGGATGAATGGGGTATGTGACTCCCATCCTCCAGCCAACTAGCTTGAGCAAGTGTTCCAAGATAATGAGCAGAAACATGCAAGGCCTCTTGAGGTTTAGGCTCAGAGAAGTCACTTTGGTTGTACTGTATTGGCCAACCAAGTCACAACCTAGCCCAGATTCAAGGGCAGGGGAAATAGACTTCTCTTGAGGGGAGGAACTGCAAAGTCACATGGCAATGGGCATGGATATAGGGAGGGCAATAACTGAAGCAATTTTTTGCAAACGATCTACCATAGTGTATTGGCATGTCATGTGTTAACTATGGAGGAAAACAAGACAAAAATGATGTGGTCTTTGCTTGGAAGATTTCGAGTAAAAAATATAGGCACAAATAAAGTCCTTCAAGGCAAAGTAAGGGACATTCCGCAAGATAGCAGCCAATAATATTCTCTAAAGATTCTGATAGTCAAAAATCCTTTTTATCACTAGGGACAAATAGGCTCCCTCAGCCTATGTACCCGATGCTATAGCTGCCTATTAAGCTACCCCAAAGTATAGAGGCTTAAAATGACAAAATTCGTTTTGCTCATGAATCTGCAGTTTTGACAGGGCTTGGTTGGGGACTGCTTGTCTCTGCTCCTCTTGGTTTCCTTGCGGCTTACAGGCTGGGGGCTGGAGTCATTTGAAGTCTTAGTCACTCATATCTGGCCTCGCTGGGGCTCCTTGGACATCTCTCTGTATCTCTGTGGAGAGTTCGATGTGATCCCTCCAGTGCGGTAGCTTCAGGGTAGCCCGACTTCTTACCAGCTGGCTCAGGGCTCCCAAGACACACGTCCCAAGGGAGAAACCGCCAGAAAGAGGCGGTTTGACTTTTATCACCTGGATGGGGAAGTCACACAGTGTCACTTCTTCTGTAGTCACAGGCCTGCCTAGATTCAAGGGAAAGGACATAGATCTGTAGCAGGCAGAATTCTGAGATGCTTTCGCAATTTCTGGCTCTGCTGTACACGTATCTTCTCCCGGTTATTCAATCAAACACTAACCTAGGTGCTACTGTGAAGGGATTTTGGTAACTAAGTTCTCAAATGCGTTGACCTCAAGAGAGGGAGATTATCTGGCAGACCTGATTTCATCACATGAACCGTTTAAAATCCAAGAGTTTTGTCTGACTGGTCACAGAAGTCAGAGATTTGAAGTCTGGGAGGATTTCAATGTGCCCTTGTTGGCTGAAGATGAAACGGGGTCGTGGAACAAGGAATGTGTGTGGGCTCTAGGAGCTGAGAGACAGCAAGAAAAAGGAGATCGCAGTCCTCCAACTGCAAAGAACTGAAGTTTTCCAAGATCAAAGAAGAGTTTGGAAGCAGATTTCCCCCAGATGAGAATTCAGATGAGAACTCAGCCTGGCTGACATCTTGATTTCACCCTTGTGATATCCTGCAGGGAGAATCCGATTACACCTGTGGAACTGTCAGCTAATACATGGGTGCTGTTTTAAGCTGCTGAGTTCGCAGTAATTTGTTAAGCAGAAATAGAAAGCAAATACAAACCCCGTCTCTAGATGGAGGTGTGTGCATGTCATGTTGAAGAACAGCATATGCAATGGGATATATTGGTGTGGTCATTTTTGGAAAACACAAATGGCCACAGGCTGGCTCAAATCACTGGCAGAGGAGTTACGTAAGAGTACGCTTAGGGCATGAAGTGACACAGAAACCCAGGGGGATTCAAGATCCTGGGATTTGTGGAGATGGGAGCAGGCAGGCCATCGGTGTTTCTGGGTCAAAGGTGGCTCTAGCAAGACACCTGAGCAGTGAGAGTCTGTGATCCCATTTCTAGTGCTCCACTGTTAATGTGCAACTGTTCACTCTTCTCTGGTTTTTTTTCTGCTACCTGCTGTCTTCCTCATCTACCATTATACATATCTTTTTATTTATTTATTTATTTTATTTTTTATTTTTATTTTTTGAGACAGAGTCTTGCTCTGTTGCCCAGGCTGGAGTGCAGTGGCATGATCTCATCTCACCGCAACCTCCGCCTCCTGGGTTCAAGCGATTTTCCTGCCTCAGTCTCCCAAGTAGCTGGGATTACAGGTGCCTGCCATCATGCTGAGCTAAGTTTTGTATTTTTAGTAAAGACGGGGTTTCACCATGTTGGCCAGGCTGGGCTGGTACTCTTGACCTCAGGTGATCCACTTGCCTTGGTCTCCCAAAGTGCTGGGATTACAGGCATGAGCCACCATGCCCGGCCCATTTTATGTATCTTTTCTCTACCTCAGTTTGGGAAATTCTCCACCTTGAGTCTGAAGCTTCCTGAGGGAGAGGCCAGAAACGTGCTTTTCCGAGCTCACCTGCATCTAGGGCATGGGCCTCTGACAGCCCTGCCACTCAGGTGCACCCTCACAAGACTTTTTTTTTTAACCATTGCACACCATTGGAGTGAAGGACTTTGCTTTTGATGTAAAGGAGGTGCTGAGTGGAATTTGTTACGGCAGGAACAAGGCTGGGCAGAGACATGTGGTTTGTTGAGGAAGCAATAGCGGCGGCTCTGGCAAAGATATGCAGTGCCCACCATCAATAGTTTGAGCTGCTATTTTGGTGGCCAGCCATGACAGCAGTGGTGTGTTCCTAGAGCAATCCTTGAGCATGATTTGGGGAATGTCTCTGTTTGCATACCCTCCAAGTTTGATTCTCTGCACATCCTGGAAAAATGCCCAGCAGTTCCTCCTTATTTCACAGGGAATAATTCGAAGATCCTGAGTGGATGCCCAAAACTGTGGATAGTACCTAGACCTATATATACTGTGCTTTTTCCTACACATTCATACTGAAGATACAGTTTACTTTATAAGTTAGGCACTGTAAGAGATTAACAACAATATCTAATAAAATAGAATTGTTATAACAATATACTGTAATAAAAATTATGTGAATGTGGTCTCTCAAAATCTTATCATACTGTAGATCTTAGCAACCTCAGCATATGATTTTTTTTCTTTCCTTAGTAAGTTGAGAACTGTCATCTTTTCTTTTAAAGAAAGCACTTTGCTGGCTGGGCGCGGTGGCTCGTGCCTGTGATCCCAGCACTTTGGGAGGCGGGTGGATCACCCGAGGTTGGGAGTTCGAGACCAGCCTGACCAATATGGAGAAACCCTGTCTCTACTAAAAATACGTAATTAGCTGGGCGTGATGGTGCATACCTGTAATCCCAGCTACTCAGGAGGCAGGAGAATCGCTTGAACCCGGGAGGCGGAGGTTGCAGTGAGCTAAAATCGCACCATTGTGCTCCAGCATGGGCAACAAGAGCAGAACTCTGTCTTAAAAAAAAAAAAAAAAAGCACTTTGCGGCTTCCCTTTGGCAAATCTGAATTATCAGCATCACTGCTCTTGCACTTTGAGGTCATAATGAAGTAAAATAAGGGAACGCAAGCATGGCAGTACTGTGACAGTTGATCTGACAACTGAGACAGTAACTAAGTGACTAGCGGGTGGGTGGTGCATACAGTGTGGAGAGCTAGACAAAGGGATGATTCCTCTCCTGGGCTGGACAGAGTGGGGCAGTGTGAGATTTCATCACTCTCCTCAGGACAGCACACTTTAAAACTGAAGAATTGTTTATTTTTGGAATTTTCCATTTGATTTTTTTGGAGGACAGTTGACCACAGGTAACTGAAGCTGTGGAAAGCGAAACCATGGATAAGGGAGAATGACTGTGTTACTTTCTCTGTAGGTGAAAGCACATTTATTCTGGTACTCTTTGTTTATTGGAATAGGGAAAAAAGAATTTCCCACAGCAGGTGCCAGCGTCAACGGTGATCTGCTTTAGAAAAGAGACACAATCTGGATCAATGACTGCTGTTGGAACAACCATGTGATAAATTGTAAAATAATTCATGGCCATTCTCTAACATCTGTTCATGCTCTGCACAGAAAAAATAGGCAAGTTAACCTTAAATTTATCAAATCTTTTTTTTGTTTGAGACAGTGTCTCTCTCTATTGCCCAGGCTGGAGTGCAGTGGTGCGACCACAGCTCACTGAAGCCTTGACCTCCCAGGCTCAAGCAATCCTCCTACTTCATGCTCCCAAGTAGCTGGGACTGCAAGCGTGTGCCACCACCCCAGGCTAATTTTTGAAGTTTTTATTTTCAACTAGAGACAGGGATCTCACTATACTGCCAGGGCTGGTCTTAAATTCCTGTGTTCTCTCCCCATCTTCCCCTTCCAAAGCGCAGGGATTACAGGCATGAGCCACTGCTCCTGGCCCATCAAATCTTTCATGTGGCACTAATCTCTGTCATTCCCTTAGAGATGTAGTATTGTTAGCACTTTTTATAAACCATGTAATCCTTATTCCATAGATCAGGAGCCATTTACTGACTATGTCTAGTCCACTCCAGACACTGGGAAATAACCACAGATTGGTCTGGGATACCACTGGGCTTATGAGAAGCAAACTCGGGCTAAAACTCCATTTGTCATCTGATCTCTGTATTGGTTAGATTCCCAATTGCAACTACCAGAAACTACTCTGTGGCTATTTTAACAAGTAAGGGATTTCTGAGAGCTCTAGATACCTCAGAGAATCACTAGGAGGGCTGGAGAAACAGAATCTGGGGTGATTTTTCCAGAACCCCCCAAATGACAAAGCAGAGTGGATCTGCCAAGGGAGTTGCTGCCTCTGCCAAGACCATGAAACCACCAAGTCAGAATGGAGCCTTCTGAGTCCATTCTGCACTAATTCTGGACTCAGCTGGAGTTGCAGAGCCACGCTGCTTCTGCTGTCCATACCAGTAAGCTGGATGTCCCAGGTGAACCTCATTTCCTCACCTAGCTCCCTTCTAAACCCAGCCCATATGGGTGCATCTGACTAGTAGAACCTAAATTGCTTAGCTCATCTTAGTGGCAAGGAAGGCTGGGAAATGTAGTTTTTAGATCTGCCTGGAAAAGAATAGTGACAAGATGACAGATACAACCTACACTCATATGAGCTTCCATTCTAACTGGGGAACCACAGTATTGCTCTGCATTTTCAGAGATTAGAATTGGTTTGGAGCCAGTGTCCAATCATCCCTAAAGGCCTGGGTATTTTCCTTCCCTCAGTAGACAGCTATTCTTGTAAATACCCATAGATTCCTATGGGAGGGTCAGGGTGGCAGCTCCTGCCTTCTGGGAACCCAGGTTCTTGTCTGGTGTCTAGGAAGAATCAGGTCACACGAACTGTTTGAAAGGTGATGAATGCAGAAGATTTTATTGAGCGTCAGGTGGCTCTCGGTGGATGTATAGTGCATGCTTGTGATGTTACTGCAGGGCCCTTCCTCAGAGCCTCCCCTTCATTCAAAGTTCTCTGGGTCTATGAGCCAATTCTGATTTTGGAATTGGAATCTCGGGGCTCAAGATAGGTCTCTTACTGACCTAAAGTTTTCTTTTGTGGGGGTAGGGTAGTGAAAGTGGCAGATATAGAAGACTGACTCACTCCTATCTGTTTCAGTATCCTTCTAATGGGCTTTCCTATACTCAAGAGGCTGATCATCTAAAATCTACCCTTTTCCAGACTCCCCTACAGCCATAGTGTAGGTTTTTCCAATCGGATGCACTCTGAGTCATGAGTTGAATGGGGAGAGAGGTAGAGGGGGAAAAATCAAATGCTTTTTCTTTGTGTAGATCTGCCAGTTATACTGTATGGCCCTGGGGCCAACATGTCTGGTAGTGGCTTCCTGATTCCCAAGCTTTCTG
>NW_012106252.1:1886782-1889453 GCF_000951045.1 Mandrillus leucophaeus
GTCCATTCTGCACTAATTCTGGACTCAGCTGGAGTTGCAGAGCCACGCTGCTTCTGCTGTCCATACCAGTAAGCTGGATGTCCCAGGTGAACCTCATTTCCTCACCTAGCTCCCTTCTAAACCCAGCCCATATGGGTGCATCTGACTAGTAGAACCTAAATTGCTTAGCTCATCTTAGTGGCCAAGGAAGGCTGGGAAATGTAGTTTTTAGATCTGCCTGGAAAAGAATAGTGACAAGATGACAGATACAACCTACACTCATATGAGCTTCCATTCTAACTGGGGAACCACAGTATTGCTCTGCATTTTCAGAGATTAGAATTGGTTTGGAGCCAGTGTCCAATCATCCCTAAAGGCCTGGGTATTTTCCTTCCCTCAGTAGACAGCTATTCTTGTAAATACCCATAGATTCCTATGGGAGGGTCAGGGTGGCAGCTCCTGCCTTCTGGGAACCCAGGTTCTTGTCTGGTGTCTAGGAAGAATCAGGTCACACGAACTGTTTGAAAGGTGATGAATGCAGAAGATTTTATTGAGCGTCAGGTGGCTCTCGGTGGATGTATAGTGCATGCTTGTGATGTTACTGCAGGGCCCTTCCTCAGAGCCTCCCCTTCATTCAAAGTTCTCTGGGTCTATGAGCCAATTCTGATTTTGGAATTGGAATCTCGGGGCTCAAGATAGGTCTCTTACTGACCTAAAGTTTTCTTTTGTGGGGGTAGGGTAGTGAAAGTGGCAGATATAGAAGACTGACTCACTCCTATCTGTTTCAGTATCCTTCTAATGGGCTTTCCTATACTCAAGAGGCTGATCATCTAAAATCTACCCTTTTCCAGACTCCCCTACAGCCATAGTGTAGGTTTTTCCAATCGGATGCACTCTGAGTCATGAGTTGAATGGGGAGAGAGGTAGAGGGGGAAAAATCAAATGCTTTTTCTTTGTGTAGATCTGCCAGTTATACTGTATGGCCCTGGGGCCAACATGTCTGGTAGTGGCTTCCTGATTCCCAAGCTTTCTGGCTGTGGCAGACCAGCAGGAGTTCCCTTTGGGTCCACTTCTGTGACGTTAATATGGAAGCCATGCCCAGAAGCCCAGTATAGAGTCTGTTTCTTCAGCCTTCTAATGATTTTGCCAGCGCCTAATGCCCTGTATTAAATTTATTTCTGTTAAGAGAGTGAGATTGGTTTCTGTTACTTAAAACTGAACCCTAGCCGGGCATGGTGGCTCATGCCTATAATCCCCACACTTTAGGAGGCCTAGGCAGGTGGATCACCTGAGGTCAGGAGTTCGAGACCAGGCTGGCCAATGTGGTGAAACCCCGTCTCTACTAAAAATACAAAAATTAACTGGGCTTGGTGGTGGGCACCTGTAATCCCAGCTACTCACTTGAACCTGGGACGCGGAGGTTGCAGTGAGCCGAGATTACGCCCCTGCACTCCAGCCTGGGCGACGGAGTGAGACTCTGTCTCAAAATCAATCAAACAAACAAACAAACAAAAAACACAAAACCCCAAAACCAAAAAACCGAACCCTGACTGGTGGTCTGCTTATGTATTTTTGTCCCAGAGGCCCACCATGACAGACTCCTACAGATTTTATCCTAGTCCAGCTCTTCACCTTTGCCGTGTTGTACCTGAGACGTCATCTCCATTCAAATCAGGAGGCCTAATTCAACTGCAGCATCTTCCATCCACATCCCCAGAGAACAACTGTTCCTGTGTTTTTCAAAGATGCTGTGTTCCCTGTGATCTATGTATTTCTTAATAGCCGGAGTCTACACAGTGTCTTCTGGGCTCTCATAGTTGGTGAATGAATGAATGGATTCCACATGATAATTCTACCCCAACATTCCTGTCTCCCTAGGCAGTCAGATTCCTTCTTCTTTTTTACAAAAAGGATTTTCTAGAAACAACTTTATTTCCAATAAGCCGTTATTGAGTTCGGTTTCTGTCATCCATCTGAGCAACCATTCTGATCCGCTTCCAGATACTTAAGCTAGCAGCTGAACTTCCAATCTCTGGTGAATGCTTCCACATTAACTAAGCTGGATCAAAACTTCATTCCCAATCCCAGTCTTCACATTTCTGCTCATATAGATTAGCGACAACTTGAAACTCTCCTGGTGTGTAAACCTTTTTCTCTAAGCTTTGTCTTTGTAATTGGCCTCTTCCCCCAGGTATGCTGGCATCTGGCTTATTTATGATTTTGAAAGCAATAAAGGGTGGTAGGGTAGAGTGTGAAGATAATTTGGAGTTTGGAGTCACTTAAATTCTCTAATATCTTCCTGTTCCAATTCTGTGGGTATCCCTCTTTCCTGATCAGTGCTCTAACTTTCATACAAGAGACTTGGCGAGGTTGTGATTTCAACTTGGAGAAGTCAATTTTAAGTTTGTTAACTACTTCAGTTTTGTAACTACAAGAAATGAGATATTTTTACAGAATAATTGTGGACAGTCCCTGGTCCTCTGACTGTCTACAGAGTCAGGAACTTAGAACTTCAAGTGTATTACTCCTTCTCTAAGCTCTTCAGTACAGTTAGAAGATACTAGCCAATTCCAATTTAATTCACAAGCTGTGGGCTCCTAGAATCTCATTTTAATCACAGCCAGATTTTCACTGGTCCATCTAGGCCAGATAACCAAAGGGATTATCATGTCATTCATTCAACAAACTTTAT
>NW_012106252.1:1890288-1892110 GCF_000951045.1 Mandrillus leucophaeus
TCAAGCGGTTCTCCTGCCTCAGCCTCCCGAATAGCTGGGATTACAGGCGTGCACCACCACGCCCAGCTAAGGAGCACTTTGTTTCACTTAGCCTGTTGCTGGCCATTCCTTGTGGGAGCGAGTGTGGGAGCGAATGTGGGAACCAGAGCAAATGAACACTGGAACCGGCCGGTCGCTCCTCTCTGGCGGGAGCAGGCTCTGTTCGGGCCCTGCAGCATCATCCATGTTCTTTCAGCTCTGCTGTCAGGGGATGGCCAAATACCAACCAGTTCAGTGGAGGGTCAGGGTGGCAGCCCCTGCCTTCTCAGCACCCAGGTTCTTTTCTGGCATCCAGGAAGAAGAATCAGGTCACATGGACTGCTTGAAAGGTGACAAATGTAGAATACTTTACTGAGCGTTGGGTGGCTCTCAGTGGAAAGGGAGGATGGAAAGGGGATGGGATGGTGATCTTTCCCTGAAGCCCCACCGTCCCCGGCAGGGACCCTCTCCAAAGCTGCACCATCTGAAGTTAGCCAGATCTATCCATTGTCTTCGATGCTCAGTTGCTTTTCTGCTTGCCGCTCAGTCGCTTGTATCCTCAGTGCTAAGTCACTTGTGTTGATCTGCCAGCTGAAGTCTTTTATGGGCAGAGCATGTGGGCAGGCAGGCCAAAAAGGTAACATTTTTGGGGAAAAATGGGGTCCTTTAGGGCTGAGGTTCCAGGCTTAAGGGTAGGTTTAGCCAGTAGCCCAGCCCTTCTGTATCAACTTGACGGAGTGAGGGAGGCAGTCAAGCATGTGTGGGGACCACTCCAGGCACAGCAGCTAGTGCTGATGATCATCCTAACACACAGGGCCTTGAGCAGAGGAGTGACAGGTCACTTGATGAGAGGTTGCGAGGCTAAGAGCAGAAACAGAGAGCCCAGTTTTCAGGGAGGTAATCCAGGTGAAGAGCCCCTGGCACTCAGAGTGAAGATAGTCAGAGGTGGCTGGATGCTGGGCATCACCTGAAGATAGCACTGCAGGGAGTTCTTGAAGGACTGCATATTACAAAAGAAAGAAGTCAAGGAGGCCTCTGAGTCTTTTGTCTGAGCAACTAGATGATAGGAGCTGTGGGATGGAAGATGGGGAGTCAGTTTCAGACATGCTAAATTTACATTGTCTTTTGGACACCCAAACAGATCTTTTAGAAGTCTCATGCCAGTAATCACTCTCGTTACTAAATTCTGTATCCATCAGGGTTTTTGCCTGCAAAGAAGGGAAGCCACACTCTGAAGCCAGTTTGTTAAAGGATGTTAGGTAAGCCATAGACTCTTCAGGAAGAACTCCCAGGAAACAGGCTTGAAGGCAGCACAGCCCAGAGGAAGCCCACACTTGCCACCATCTGCAGGTGCAGATTTAGTAACCCATTCCACTTGGCGCTATCACCAAACTTGTGGCACCGCTGCTTATAGAATCTGGAGGTCTGCAGTTGTTGCTTCCAGCATGGATTCAACCAGGTGCCTCCTTTTTTAGGACGATTAGCTCCCAGCTTACAGGCTTCTGTGATGTGTGTGACTGATTATGTGTCTGAGCTCCAGCTGCAAGGGAGGCTGGAAGGCTAATTTCTGGCTTCTACAGCAGGGAGGCACAGACACCAGAGGGGGAATTCCGGGCGACTAAGTATAAGAACAATTATCCACAAGGAAGGAGCAAGGACTAACACTGATGGCGCACTTAATAATGTTCCAGACAGGCCGGGTGCAGTGGCTCAAGCCTGTTAATCCCAGCACTTTGGGAGGCCGAGACGGGCGGATCACGAGGTCAGGAGATCGAGACCATCCTGGCTAATACAGTGAAACCCC
>NW_012106252.1:1893255-1920077 GCF_000951045.1 Mandrillus leucophaeus
CCTAGAAGGCCCTGGGTCTATGCTTGTCAAAGGGAGGAATGGGGGAATGAGCAAACAGTGGAGGGATGAGGATGACAGACGAGGGTCTCTATTATTATTCATATCATTCTAACACTCTGCAAATCTCTACCCAAATCTCTAGAGCTTTGATCTCGAGTCCCCGCCCCTTGGAATGTCCTTCTTGGTTGAGGAGGCTGCTGCTGCTGCAGCCTCTTGGCTTTGGGCTCTGAAGTGCTCCCCATCTCAGGCCCAAACAGGAATAAAATCAGTTCCTTTCACTGTTCCTCTTACTAGACCGAGCTCCACTGGGATTGTCTGAGGGAATTCTTGTGAAACCAGAAAAAATGTTCAAGAAACGAGGCAACAACAACAAAATAAAATCCAGACAAAATAGTAGGACATGAAGTTAAAAGATCGTGAGGAAAGATAAGGCGTGGTAGGTCCTCACCTGCCTCTTTTTGAAAATCTCATATTGGAGTCCCTGTCTATTTTAATCCCCTCTTTAAGTCATTCATTCATTCATTCAACAGATCTTCATTGGGTGCCTGTTCTGTGTCAGGGGTTGGGAATAGACGGAATTGTGAGCAGAACAGACGAGGTCTCTGCCCCCATGGGCTCACAGTCTGGTGCCTGAGGCAGACAGGCAGATGAGCGAGTGCCATCGGTGATGAGAGGGACGGGCTGTATTTTCAGATGGGGTCTCCTGACCTGGCCATGGTGGCTGGGGAGGCGTCCTAGGATGGGCATGGGCCAGGAAGCTTTCATATGTCATTTTGTTGATTTCTCACAACTGTGTGAGGTTGCCATTGTTGCTTCCATTTACAGATGAGGAAACTGAGGCTCAGAGAAGAAAAGTTCCTGGCCCAAGTCACCCACACTAGTGTTGATCTGGCTTCCTATCTCCTGCTCTTAGCATGACCTATCTGGCCTCTAACAGTTTTTAACACTTTTTAAGATTGTGCTGTGGCCTCGATTTTCTCCAAAAGGTACCCTGATCTCTCCCAAGGAAGATCAAAGCTGTCGGGGGACACAAGAGTGTCAGAACCAGAGTGTGGGTGCAGAGGGGTCCTGGGTGAATAACCCAGCAACGACAGACAGTCCCTAAGGATGGCTCTGCACCCACACGCTGGGTGTGACACTCATGTTGTAGCAGGACAAGCCTCAGACAAAACTCCTCAGACACCTAGTTAAAGAAGGAAGGGGTTTATTCGGCCGGGGGCATCGGCAAGACTTCTGTCTCAAGAGCCGAGCCCTCCGAGTGGGCAATTCTTGTCCCTTTTAAGGGCTCACAACTCTAAGGGGGTGCGTGTGAGAGGGTCGTGATTGATTGAGCAAGCAGGGGGTATGTGACTGGGGGCTGCATGCATCGGTTGCACCTGTAATTAGATCAGAACAAAACAAGATAGGGGTTTTCGCAGTGCATTCCTATACAATGTCTGTAATTTATGGATGACAGAACCAATTAGGTCAGGGGTCGATCTTTAACTACCCGGCCCAGGGTGCGGGGCCGGGCTGTCTGCCTGTGGATTTCATTTCTGCCTTTTAGTTTTTACTTCTTCTTTCTTTGGAGGCAGAAATTGGGCATAAGACGATATGAGGGGTGGTCTCCTCCCTAAATGTGTCCTCTGACGGCTTTGATCTTCCTGAGCTTTCTTCCCACCCAGGAATCCCTCAATCCATCTTTGCTGCCACCAGCACCCTCAACTTTAGAGACATGCCATCCTCACCTGAACTCAGGCCAAACTCTCAAACGTGATTCCTTTCATCTCTTGCCTTCACCATGACTCAGTCATGTTGGGGTTGTCAGAAGGAGCATTTGTCAAGACGGAGGGAAACCTCAGGGAAGTGAATCAACACCAAACCTATAAGAGTCAAGCTTGAGATCCAAAGGTGGGGTGTGGGTGGGGAGGAAGGTTAGCTTCCCCAAGCTCTCTGCTCACTGGGGGTCCCAAGTGGAGACTCTGCCTGTCATTGACCCCTTTATTCAATGGGTACTCACCGAGGGCCTGCTCTGTGCCAGGCATGGGGCTAGTGGCTGGGGCTACTACAGTGACTCAGGCAGAGTCTGCCCCATAGAGTCTTGTCGGGGAGACCAACAGGTAACAGTCACCTCCATACAGTATGCTGCATTCCATTAGGGGGAAGCCCAGGGACTCGGGGCCATACAGCAGAAACAACTAACACGGTCTCGGGAGTCAGGGAACATTCTTTGGAGAAAGCGCTGGGCCAATACACTAGGAAGATGTTGGATTTGATATTTGATATTTGATATTTGGTGGCAGTGATATTTGGTAGAGGTGATGATATTCGCTGGAGGTGGAGGTGGTGGTGGTGGTGGTGGCGTGTGTGTGTGTGTGTGTGTGTTGGGGGTGGGCAGTTCTGGGCAGGGGGAACTGCATCAGCGAAGGCCTGGAGGTGTGACTGAAAGTGGCGCACTGGAGGAGCTGGAACTTGAACTTGCTGGGGCTACTGTGCAGAGGGTGAGGAGGGGCTGATGAGGGATGACGGAGAGCTGGTGGGAGTAGGGGGTCAGTCATGGAGGACTTGCTCATAGTGGGGAGACTGAACTGTACCCCGAGAGTCGCAGAGAAGCACATGTCCCTTTTGTTTTCACCTTTTTTTAGCCCTGCAGTGGGGGAGGAGAACCTGTTGGTCAGGAACTGCCCACAGCTTTTGTTCTGGATAAGCCCCTCATGGAGGAGGTCACAGGCAAGACGAGTCTTCATCCCGACCCACAGAAGCAGCGTTGGACTGGGGAGCACCACCTGCCAAACTCCCAGTCCCACTGAGTAACCCCCAGGGCAGGGGCGTGTCCCTGCGTGGGAGCTCCCACGTGTCAGTCACCGCCCCCCCGCCCAGAGGCTCCTGCCCCCGACCTGAG
This sequence comes from Mandrillus leucophaeus, assembly GCF_000951045.1. Lineage (NCBI taxonomy): Eukaryota > Metazoa > Chordata > Mammalia > Primates > Cercopithecidae > Mandrillus > Mandrillus leucophaeus. The sequence continues at coordinate 1,896,137 of NW_012106252.1, forward strand.
CCAGCTGTGTCTGAGTTGGGTCCCTTCTCCCTCCAAGGAGTGTGCTGCATGGACAACAGCCTCTCTCCTCATTTGCCCCGTCCTCCAGGTGCCTCCTTCTGCACCCTGACCCCGCTCCAGGCTGTCGCCTCCTCTGTATGGCAGCTGGGCCTCGTCTGTCCTGGGACGGTGGCAAGCCTGTACAGAAGTCATCTTCCTTATTTCTCACTACCACCAGCTTCCCAGAGGGGAAACTGAGGCTCAGAGAGATGACATAACTCAGCTCTCAAAGAATCTGAATGGGTGTGACCCGCAATCCCACCCTTTTCGCCTCATGCTGTCTAAAACAATCACAGATGCCTCCCACGAGCAGGAAAGCTCTGGAAATGTCTTCTTGGAAAGCAAGCAGCCACCCATGAACAGTGAGTCTCTGTCCCAGGTATTTCTTGTCTCTGGGCCTCAGTTTCCTCACCAGACTCCTCAGTGCGTGGAACAAATGCAGTGGCAATGAAGGAATGAGGGCACCAGGGAGGTTGGGCTCCACTGACTTTTTAAGTCATGGAAAATCCATGGTCCAAAAAGCTCTTAGCATTTTCTCTGCCCCTGGATCTCACATCCATCTCAGGCCTCGTCAGCCCCGCTGCCCCAGGGGTCCTACTGTTCTCCCTCCTCTCAGGCCCAAAGGAGAACAAAGTCAAGAGCCTTCCCTCCATTCCCCTCGGCATGACTAACACATGCTGGGATTTTCCCAAAGGAACTTCTGTCAGCCCTAATGGAAAACTCTGCAAAATACAAAGGAAACAAAGCAAATTCAGAATCCACAGCAAATAGCCATGTTTGAGGTACAAAAAGTCGGGGCAGGGGATGCTTGCTGAGAGTATCCCCTTCATACTAGTTCTTTTTTTTTTTTTTTTTTTTTTAAATTTTAGGTGGAGTCTCGCTTTGTCACCCAAGCTAGAGTGCAGCGGTGCGATCTCGGCTCACTGCAGCCTTCACCTCCTGGTTCAAGTGATCCTCCCGCCTCAGCCTCCCGAGTAGCTGGGATTATAGGCACCCGCCACCACACCCAGCTAATTTTTTGTATTTTTAGTAGAGACAAGGTTTCACTGTGTTGGCCAGGCTGATCTCAAACTCCTGACCTCAGGTGATCCACCCACCTCAGTCTCCCAAGTAGCTGGGATTACAGGCACATTTCACCACACCCAGCTAATTTTTTGTATTTTTAGTAGATACGGGGTTTCACTATGTTGGCCAGGCTGGTCTTGAACATAATAGTTCTTAACTGGAGCCCCATCCTGAGTTCTTTGGGCCCCTGGATATTCCAGTGTGTATTCCCTGGGGTGTTAATTAATATAAAATAACCCCAAACAAACCTCTTGTGGTCAAATCCAGTGGAAAACATGGAGATAAACAAACCAAACCTTTTTTTTTTTTTTTTGCAGGACTTCTCAAAGCTTTTGGCCTTGGCCTCCCAAAGTGCTGGGACTACAGGCGTGAGTCACTGCCCTGGCCAAAGCTTTTGTTTGCTTAAAGTGCTTTGTAAGTTTCCAAGAGGAGGCTACAGAACCCAGAAATCCCCTGTGGATTTGACCACGAGATGCGCTGCTGAATTCATGGTGGGAAACGCTGATGATCTCTGATGGAGGCTGCCGGGTGGCTGCTGCCCTCATCCTGACCTGCCCTCCCCAGCAGGACGGGGGACTTCTAGGAGGGGGAGGGTCCCCACTGAAGATGGACACGTGTCTTGTCAGAGTTTCTGAGAAGCTCCAGGCCTTAGGCAGAATGGGACAAGGAGAAAGAGTTGGATCTCTACTCGAGACTGCAGAAGCTCAGCATGCAGAGTAGTGGGGACAGTGCCCCTCCTCTATCCCCACCTCCCAGCACCCCCAATATCTCCTTTTTCCCCTGATCCTTCCCCTGATCAGGCCAGGGCCCTGTTGTTGTCCCAACAAATGCCCACACCAGTTCATCACACCTTGTTTTCTCTGATGTACTCGCAGTCACACAGCTTGTGCCCCTGAGCTGGGTACACCGTCCTTTGCAATGTGTGCTAAGAGAACTGTATTGCTAATAATAAAGACAAAATTGAATGACTCCACTGGCTGAGCCTCTGGTAGGTCCCAGGCACATTAGACAGTCTCATTAATTCTCACCTCGGCAACTCAAGGAAGGTCTTGCTGTCTCAGTACCCTGAGTCTTAGGTTCAATGACTTGCCCAAGGTCGCATAGCTTTTAAGTGACAGGGCCTGGCTGACTTTGCTCTGAAGTGAGTCCTCTTTGCAATACCCTACCCTGCTGAGCCTCTCCTGTGTTTAGAGGAGGCTTCTCCTCTGAGGTGGGAAGACCTGACTTTGACCCTCAATTCTCAGATGACAACGGTCCAGTCAGACGGGAGCTAGCTGTGCTAACTTCTAAACAAGTCACTTCTGCAAGGAGAGGTGGAGGCCAGTGCTTGTTGAACTCATGTGTGCAAGCGTGACCGATAAAGGAATAGGTCAAGGACTGAGGACTCCCTGGCTCTACTGATTTATCATTCTGAAAGTCATCAATCTTAAAGAGAGATCTGCATTCCCCAAGCTTTCTTCTCCCCGAGGGCCCTCTCCTAGCTCTCTCCGATGTTGTGGCTCCCCTCAGCTGCAGGGGAAAGCTTTCTGGTTTTTCTCTTAGGTCCAAACACGAACAAAATAAAATCCTCTTTGCCCTTCTCTTAGTCTCTTCTCTTCCTTCCCCTTCTTGGTTACACTTTGGAATTTTCAGAGGAAAAGTTTGCCAAGTCCAGGGAAGACTTGACGAAAATGAACAAGAGCCTATAAAACCCCACGAACTATCCGTGAACTATATAGCCAGGTGTGAACTGTTTCCTTCACAACTGTGGCTGCAGCGGCCCCTTGTGGCCGTGTTACACGCCGGGAAATTGAGTGTCAGAGAAATCACAGTTTTAGCACTGAGGGGAGAATCACTGCACCTGGCCAAAGCTTTCGTTTGCTTAAAGTGCTTTGTAAGTTTCTTTAGCTTACAGAAGCTGAGGGGAGCTCTTTTTCCCTTAGAGAGGTGGCCTCCTCCACTCTTCTGTGGCCCAGAGACGGCAAGACACATGTCCAGGGCCACACGGGTAGAATGCAGGCATTCGGACTTCCAGCCCTCCTGGGGCTCTTTCTCTTGTACTGCTCTCAGCTCAACGTCCCTTTGTTGCTGTAGGGAGGCCAGGGAGCAGCCTGGAGTATGGGGCCTGCCTTTGCCCAGACGGGCTCCCTCTGACCGTTCCTCTCACACAGCACTGAGCAGGGTCAGGGGTGCAGATGAAGGCGGTTTAGGAGGAAGGAGCCCACCTGCAGGCAAGTTGGCGAGTCCCCGCGCGGCCTCCAGGAGGCGCTGTGGCGCCGAGTTGGGGAGGCCCTGGGCTCCTCCCGCACCGGTGGCGGAGGGAGATGTTCAGTCTGAGGAGAAAGGAAGCTGCCCCCTTTGTGGGGAGCTTGCAAAGCCGTGGCCTTGTGGCCAGCAGCCTGCCCTGTCCGGAGCCGAGGCTGGCTCCAAAGCGGACATCACCGCCTCTCTCCGGGCTCCCGTGGCGGGCCGTGGACGCATCCCACAACTACCTACAGCAGACTTCACTTTGCAGACGCAGCTTCTTCTCTCTTAGCCTCTGAATGCCCGGTGAGGTGGGCAGGGCGGGATCACTGTGCCTGTTATGGACTGGAAAACAGTTTCAGAGAGGCTGAGGGCTTGCCGGAAGTCAGCCAGCTGATGAAAGGCGGAGCCTGGCCTCAGGGCTTTGGACCGCCAAGCCAGCGCCCAAGCCCTTTCCTACACAACTCATGGCTGCCCCGAGTTTGGCTCAGGGTAGAGGCGGAGATGCTACAGAGGAAGGCAGGGGGCTTTGGAGTCAGCTCCACTACCACCTGCCATGTCATGTAACCTCCCCGAGCCTCAGTTTCCTCATCTGTAAAATGGGCAGTAATCCTCTCCCTTGGAAGGTTGTTGTAAGGAGTGAACATCATGGATGTCAAGAGACAGCAGGGTTGCCTGATCCAGTGTGTCAGTGTGGGGGCCTTGGGGCCCTGTCCACTTGTCAGTACAGTCACCTCCTTGGAGATCCAGGCTGGGAATGTCAGAGCCCGGCTCTTCCTCGTTGAGGTGCAGTGAGCTGCCTTAGTCTGTGGTGCAGGGCGTGGGGGTGGACGTGCTCTGGCTGCTGTGAGCCAGTGTAGAGATGGAGCCAAGAGAGGCCGAGTTTGGTGGGGTCAGGGATGGGGCACGCAGGAGGACGGTGGGATGAGTCACTCACCAGCGCAGATTGTGGTGTTAAGGGGAAGGAATGTGGAGGCTGGGCCGGGCCTGGCAGCACCAGGCACAGACCTACCAGGCAGGGAGGCAGCCCTCTGGGACCAAGGCATGATACCCCGCCAGTCCCACTTGCCCAGCCTCTGCGCTGCCCTGAGCTCCCCAGGGGTGAGGGTGGGCAGAAGGAGAAATGTGACCTGGGACCTGTCAGCGTGTGGGTCTGTGTGAGGAGAGACGGGGTGAGGGTCTGGCTGCTTTTTTGTCCTGCTCACGGCCTCTCCTGGTCTTCTAGTGCCAACACCTTTCTTCCTGCCTGTGTGCTGGGGATGGGGAATGCCCCTCCCAGCCAACCCTGTGGGGCCACCATCTAAGAGAGACCGCAGTGGCCACACATGTACCAGGCATGTTGCACCTGGCTGTCCATGTAGATGATCAGCCACACCGGTATCCACCAGGGACCCCACAGAATATCATGGACTCTCAGGGTTGACCGAGTGTAGAGAGAGAACTATTTCTGGAGGTGTGGACTGGAGCAGCAGGAATCAGACAGCCCAGAGTGGAACAGTGGGAAGCTGTGGGATGCGGAAAGGGAGTTTGAGGGGGTGTGGCTAGGGGAGGGCTGCCCTGCAGGAGCCTCAGAGCAACCAGCTGCGGCCAGAACCATGGCTGGGCAAAGAGAGGTGAGGGGATTGATACACAGGCCCGTTCTTCCTGTTCTCCATCTTCCGCTGCTGCCTCCTGATGGATGGCTGATTCCAATGGGGCAGCTGAAGGGAAGGGAGACAGTGACGCAGGGATCAACCTTCCAGGTACGGAGCAGGGCAGAGGAGGGTGGAGAGTGGATCTAAGGATCCAGGGAGAATTATCAGCACAACCAGTGGCTGGGCAAGGGGGGCACAAATATGAGCCAGACCCCAGCCTCAAGGAGCTCACTGGCTGGTAGAGGGGACAAGAGCCAATGAATTCTCACCCATATAGGGAGAGGACAGTGCCCGAGAGAGGGTCAGGTAAAGCACCAGAGGGGCTCAGAGGAGGAAGAGTGGGTGCCAGGGATCACACAGGCCTGAAGGAAGAGGTGATGTATGAGTCCCACGTTGCTGCTGTAATAAGTAGTGGCAAACTCAGTGGCTTAAAACAACACAAACTTACTATCTTCTAGGCCTGGAAGTCAGAAGTCTGAAATGGACTTTATGGGCTAAAATCAAGGTGTCATCAGAAATGCTTTCCTTCTAGGGGCTCTGCAGGAGAATCTGTCTCCTGGCCTCTTCCAGCCTCCAGGGGCTGCTTGCCTTCCTTGGCTTGTGGGACCTTCCTCCTTCAAAGTGCCTCACTCTGACCTCTGCTTCCACGGTCCCAGCTCCTCTCTGTGACCTTGACTATCTTGCCTGTCTCTTACAAGGACCCTTGTGATTACCTTGGACTCAATAGGATAATCCAGGATAACCCAACTCCCATTCGAAGATCCTTAATGTAATCACATCTGCAAAGTCTCTTTCTGCCATGGAAGGTACATACTCACAGGTTCCGATTGGCACATCTTTGGAGGGCCATTATTCTGTCTACTCCAGGCGATGGTGAAGAGGCAGAGTTTCAACCTGTGATGGCCGAGGGGAAGGACCCTGGAGATGAATGGTATAGCCTGAGTAGAGGCAGGCATTTGAGAACCTAAGCACCATGGCCAGCACTTGTGTGAAATTGCAGGAAGACTGTGATTTTGGGGGACAGGGCTGGAAAGCGTGCCTGGACATGGCCAGTGCCTTACTCCATTTCCAAATACATGCAGTTGGCCTCTGAGGCTGACTGGCAACCGTCAGTGCCTGTGGAATGGCGGGGCTGGCGGGGGGCCTCCTGGATGTGAGGTGAGACTTGCTGTTCAGTGTCCATCCCTCCCCGACCCACCCTTCTCCAGGCCCGGCATGGCTTTATTCAGGACCTGCATGGTGAGTCGGACCCTTGCAGTTGTCCCCTCTGTGAGGCCCTCCATTGGCCTGTCTCTTATCCACCCACAGCCCCACTGCCAACAGGCCCGCAGGCAGCACCAGTCCCCTCCCCTGCCTTCCCCAGACTCCAGACCTTCGACTCTCTCCCAGTGTTATGCCTCCAACACACTGAACTGCTCCTTGAACTCCCTGCATTGTCTCACCTGGCCAGGCCATTTCCCACAGCTTTCCCTGTGCCAGAAACACCCACCACCTGAGCCCTTTTCTTTCCACTCCTCATTCTTCAAGTCTCAGTTTTTTGGAAGAACACTTTCCCCTTCCCTCCACCCTACCGCACAGGGAGCAGTGAGCGACTCCCACAAAAATCTTTTTTTTTTTTTTTTTTTTGAGCCATGGTCTCACTCTGTCACCCAGGCTGGAGTTCAGTGGTGTGATCATGGCTCACTGCAGCCTCAACCTCCCTGGGCTCAGGTAATCCTCCCACCTCAGCCTACTGAGTAGCTGGAACTACAGGCACACATCACCATGCCCTGATAATTTTTTGTAGAGATGTTACCCAGGCTGATCTTGAACTTCTGGACTCAAGCAGTCCACCTGCTCGACCTCCCAAAGTGCTGAGATTATAGGTGTGAGCCACTGTGCCTATCCTCTCACAAAATCTTTTATAAAAACCCGTACCTGGCCAGGTATGGTGGCTCATACCTGTAACCTCAGCACTTTGGGAGGCCGAGGCAGGCAGATTGCTTAAGCCCAGGAGTTCAGGACCAACCTGGGCAACATAGAAAGAACATGTCTCTAAAAAAAAAAAAAAATTGGCCCAGGCATGGTAGTGCATGTCTGTAGTCCTAGCTACCGAGGAGGCTGAGGCGGGAGGATCACCTGAGCCCAGGAGTTTGAGGCTGCAATGAGCTAGGATTGCGCCACTGCATTCTACCCTGGGTGACAGAGCAAGACCCCGTCTCAGCAAACAAACAAACAAACACACAAAAAACCCCAAAAACAAAACAAAAAGCTCTTCCCAGCCCACACGTGCTGAGTGGTTGTCTCCTGCGGTGATGACTGACACATGCCATTTAACCTTCACGTTGCTGGTAATAGCTATTGATTTTATGGAGTGCCAGATACTGTGCTTCACACCTGATTTTTCATTTATTCCCCCGAAAGCCCTCTGAGGTTGGTGTTGTTAGCCTCATTTCAGAGGCGGGGACACGGAGGCTCTGACAGGTGAGGTAACAGACATTGCACGACACGGCTTTGAAATAAAATGGTGGCTCTCTGAATCAAACCCAGGCCACCCTGGCTCCAAGGCTCAGGCCCTAAACCACATGCCACACTGGTGTGATTATGGTCCATGTTTTATAGGGGAGTAAACTGGAGCTTGGGGAGGTGAATACCTGGGCCTGGCTAATGAGTGGCTCTCACCCCAAGGTGTGGCTCTTTTCAAAGGCCAGGCCTGTCACTGCCTTGGTACATGGTCACTTATTAATCTTACCTGCTACACTATACTGTTGGGCCTCTGTTTTTTTAACTATTTGTATAGATCCTTCCCTCCCCCACTCTTCCCTCTCCCATCTGCAGGGAGCTTGCTGGGGGCCTGGCCTGAGTCTCTTTTGTCTCGAATTCTGCATGTGGCATAGGGCCTGGCTCAGAGCCCATGCACAGCACACGAGTGAATGAGGGAATGAATGGTGTTTCCTGGGCATGGCTTTGGGCAAAGCAAGAAACTGCTCAGAGTGGCCATCTGCAGCCAGCAGATCCAGAAAGACTGAGGCTGTGAGCTCCTGCAGGGCCCGGGCCTGGGGTCCCAGCACCCCTCAAACCTCTTGGCAGATCTGAATGCCCAAGTTAGGTTTTGCTTTTTTACAGATATATAACTTTGTACTGAATTATGCATGTATTACTTCTTTCCCAATATATATGTAATATATATTATATAATGTATAATATATAATTATTTTGTTATATATTATATATGTAATTTATACATATACATATGTGTTTATCTGTCTCTTATACACATCTAGATGTGTATAAGAGACAGGTATAATATAATATATAATATATTAATATATTTGGGAAGAAGTAATACATACATAATTCAGTACAAAATTTTAAAAGTACAAAGGATATTCAGCAAAACATTAGTCTCTCCATTCTTTGAATGCAGTCTCTCAGTTCCCTTCCCAGAAGCATCCCCTGCTATCTCACTTGCTTGTGTATCCTTCTAGAAAAACCAATGCATTTACCAACATAGATGTGCGTATCTTCTTCCCTGGCACACACATAAAAATAATAGCAAACTGTCTACATTACTGCACCATCTTACATTTTCATTTAATAAAACACTTTGAACATCTCTCCTATCAATATATGCAGAGTTGCCTCATTCTTTTTGATGGTGGCACAGTATTCTATTGCATAGGTATCGTATGTATTTATCGTATGTATCATGTAATGAACATTTAGGCATTTCTGGTCTTTTGCTATTATAAATAATACTGCAGTGAGCCTCCTAGTACTTCATGTCATTTGGCACATGTGCAGAAGTACATCTGAAAGATAAACACCTGTGAGGGAAATTGATAGGTCAAAGAATTACATTAAAAAATTTTTTTTTTTTTTTGAGACAGGGTCTTGCTCTGTTTCCCAGGCTGGAGTGCAGTGGCACAATCTCAGGTAACTGCAGCCTTGAACTCCTGGACTCAAGCAATCTTCCCACCTCGGCCTCCTGAGTAGCTGGGACTAAGGTGCCTGCCACCATTCCTGGCTTAAGATTTTGATACATATTGGAAATGACTGTTCGTAGACCTTATACTACCAGCAATGTGTGGCATGTCCAGTTCCCCATATTCCCAACAAATGGTAAGTTAGCAAACCATTTTTATCGTTACCCATCTGCCATGTAAATCATGGGATTTCATGGTACTCTAAATTTGTATTTCTCTTCTCGATTAAGGTTGAATGTTTTTATAAGTCTAAATGCAACTCGTAGCTCCTTTTCTGGGAACTGTTTGCTCATATGCTTTGCCCTTTTTCCTGCAGGGTTCTTGGTTTCTTGCTTAGTTATTTGTAGAAGCCCTTTATAAATATTAAAGATATTAACCTTTGGTCTGTGATAAGGGTTGTGAATATCTTCCTGCTTTATTGTCTCCATAAATTGTGTTGCAAGAGTTTCCCAGTTTATCACTTTCCACTTTCAGTCTAGTTATTTGCCTTCATGTTCTTATCGCCTCCTATTGAAATTGTCCTCCTATTTCCAGGACATTTCTCTCACATTATCTGATTTAAAGCCTGTTACCTTCATGAGAGACGAATATTGATATTCCCATTTGTTTGGGGAGGCAATTGTCTGTGGATCTTTTGTATTTCTGCACATCTTGCAATCAGAGGCACTGACGGCTTTTGTTCTGGTCTGTGTTTTCAAGGATGTGTTAGTAGCTCCTTTTGTGGGAACTGTTCGCTCATATTCTTTGCCCTTGGTCGACAGAGATGACGTCTTCCTCTGGAAAAGAGGCAGGTTTTTTTTTTTTTTTTTTTTTTTTTTTTTTTTACTGTTCTGTATAATAATAACAGTATTTCTCTCTGGAGCAAAGATCAAACAGGTTTTCTTGCAGCCCATCATAAAAAATTTGGTTCCCCAAAGTGTGGAGTTCCTCAGCTGTGATGCAAAACCCATTGTACATGTAGTGTAGCATCCACTAGAGTCAAGCTTTGTGTTGTCCTCATGGTACTTGGGGGGAGGGGGCTACTTGCTTAAGCTTAGTTTAGTAAGGCACAAAGCTGGGATTTGAACCCACAGCTCTTTGCAACATAAAGTTCAAGTTGCTTGCTGTGCCGTGAGTAATGTGCCGTGAGTCTTTGTCTCTGACCCAGGGTCTCGTGTCTCCTGCCAGCATCCATAAAACTGTGGCAGGACGACTTTTTAACTTGCAAAAAGAGTAAAATTTTTGACCTTTCAGTTCTTGGCAATTTGGCAGCTGTGCCAAGTGAGGCTTTGATCACCTGCATCCAGGGTCACCCAGACAGAAAGCAGCAAAACTAGGTGTCTTACCTCACACTGCAAGCTTTAGTTATGCTAACGTGGACTTCCTCTGTCAGCAGGTAAACGGCCCACGGCTAGGCTTCTTTCAGCCACTTTATCTTGCTTTCAGCTTACCCACTTTCGGCTTATCCGGGCCTCGCTCCCTCACTCAGGGTGCCCTCCATCTTTGTCCCTCTCCCATATCTCATGGATCTCATGCGTCAGGCTAGTGGTTCTCACACTTCAGTGAGCCTCAGAATCACCTGGAGAACTTATTAAAAATTCAGACTTATTAAAGATGCAGGTTCATTCACAAAGGCTCAATTCAGTAACCCTGGCTCCCCTCCCCATGAGTTCTGTCCTGAGGGTGGAAGGACCACACACTGAGTTCCTGCTGTAAAGAACAGGCTGACCCTGAGAATTTGTGAGCAGGGATTTGATCAAAGCTGGCTTGAGACAGATGAGCCTGGTGCTGGGGTGAGTTGCCAGGAGAGGTCAGCTCTGGGGGAGGCGGCTGTGGTCCTTGGGTCTTGAGGTGATAAGGCGATGATGGTGGGGGGCGGCAGAGGGAAGGAGTGAGGGGGTGCTGGGACACGGCTGCTGACCCAGCTGGGCGATAGCCCTGTGTTTCCAGCCTCAGGGCTTCCTGCACCTGCTGTCTGACTCACCTGGTACTTTGCATGTGTCATCTCCTGGCTCAAACAATCACTGTTGGCTTCTGCAGGAAAAAAATAAAAAATCAAATCTGGTGGCTTGACCTGTGAGGTCCTTTGTTGTCTGATTCGAAGCAGCTCTACAGCCTCTGCTCCCCGGTTTTCCTTTGGCACAGTGGTTAGACCGCATGGTGCAGGCCCAGACCTTGTGGGTTCAAATCCCAGTTCTGTGCGTTACCCAACTAAGCTTAGGCAAGTTTAATTTCCTAGTTGGCAAAATGGGAGTGATGACAGTGTCTATTGCATAGGGGAGCTTTGAGGATTTAAACAAGTTCATGGATGCCACTTACTTGAACAGAGTTAGGCATAGAGGAAGAGGCCAATACATTTGGCCTGTCTTTATACGATTTCTTTTTTACTGGAACTTCCCACTATCCGCCACCTCCATGTCCTCACTCCAGGCACCATTTACTATGGCTCACCCTAGGGCTGTGCACAGCTCCCTCCTCCAGGGCGCCCTCCCTGCTTACCCAGGCCTTGGTCTCTCATTCAGGGTGCCCTCTGTCCGAGCTCCAGCAGCCCCGGGTCTGTGTCCTTCCTCTGACCCTGGCCTGCCTCCTGCCTTTGTCAGGAGCCTATAGTGTTTACCTCTTTCTCTTCCCCGAGCTCAGGTCGTCCCCTGGGGACAGACACCCTGGGTCCCCTGCCTGCTGGTTTCTGCTGAGCGGGACACCAGCTGTGAGACTTTAGGCAGGCGGAGGCCCCATTCTGTCTCAGTTTTCTGACCTATACAAACTGCCGGAGGTAGGCTAAAGCATGTGTTTGAGCTTTAAAAGGGGGAGAATCTTTGCTGAAGCAAAATCTCACAGAAAGCTGAGTATATAAAACCAGTGTGAGTGCATGTGTGAGAAGGCCTGCGAGTGTGTGAGTGTATGTGTGAGCATGTGTCTGCATGTGTGCATGTCTGTATGAGTAGGTGTGAATGCTGTGTGAGGTGTGTAAGTGTGTGTGAGTGTGGCTGGTCACAGCAGATCCGCTCAGCTCCCACCTCCCTGCTTAGGGCTCAGCAGGCGAGGCTTGAAAATCTCTGGGCTAGAAGATTTCTACGCCCCCATCCTACCAGTGTAGGAGTTTTGTCTAAATCATCTTGCTGGGATTTTAGATGTTTATTGTGTTTCTTTTTCCTTTTTTTTTCTTTTGAGACAGAGTCTTGCTGTGTTGTCCAGGCTGGAGTGCAGTGGCTCGATCTCGGCTCACTGCAACCTCCGCTTCCTAGGCTCCAGCAATTCTTCCTGCCTCAGCCTCCCTAGTAGATGGGATTACAGGTGCCCACCACCACGCCCAGCTAATTTTTTAGAGATGAGGTTTCGCCATGTTGGTCAGGCTGGTCTTGAACTCCCGATCTCAGGTGATCCACCTGCCTTGGCCGCCCAAAGTGCTGGGATTACAGGCACGAGCCACTGTGCACGGCCGAGAAGAGGCTTACTATGTTTCTTCACAGTCGCGGTGAGGGTAAGGATGAGGTAACATGGACACGGCAGGAACGGGAAACTTGGGGTACCTGAAGCCTCCTCTCTTCTCCCCATGCTCCAGCCCTTTCTTCTGAAGCCCCAGACACGGATCTCCCTGTTGGGAGGTGTTTGTTTGGTTTCTGTGTGCCAGGTCCTCATTGTATGTTTACTGAGCGAGGACAGATATCTCTGGTGGATCTTCTCATCCCCACAGGCTCCAGCCCTAATCCCAGGCAAGGCCTTTGGAGGAAGCACTTTCCTCTCCAACTCTAGCACATTCCACTGGAGGGGGAAGGGTCTTGGCAGGACTGAGCCAGGGGAGAGCAGAAGATGCTTCCTGGCACTGTGGTTCCTTGGCGCATCCCCTGTGCCTCCCTGGTGCTGGCCTGGCTGGTAGGCCTCGGGTTGGTGCTTGGGCAGCCTAGTGAGGGCTGACGCTGGCACTGGGTAGTTCCTGCCTGGAATGGACGTGAGATGCCTAAGGAAGCCAGTGAGGCTTTGTCTTCTATTAATACTCTGTGTGTGTGTCTTTGGGGTGGGGTGGTGTTCCCTTTCAATTGACTTCAAAAAGCCCTTCAGATACCAGGCCCCTGTCATGGGATCAGGCGTCACCTGCTCTTCCTTGGGGCAAAGGGGATGTCCCCCGTTCTCCCTCATCTCCCCCTGAGTCCCCAGACCCAGGCATTCCTGGTGTTCCCAGCTCCTGGCAGCCCATCTCACTATGCAATTCTCTGTGGTTTCTGCCTGATGAATGTTTATCCTGCAGCCGGTTGGAGCCGGGATGAGCAGGGCCTCGGCATCCTGTCTCCAGAGCAGCTCTGAAGCTCCTTCTGGCTGCTATTAGGAATGCCCCTTCTCCCCCAAACTCCTGCTCACCTGGTCCAGAAACTCACTCACCTGACCACCCCTCCCCCAAGTCTGCAAGGCCCCGCTTGCCAGCCCAAAGCCAGTGGAGCCTGGAATGAGTCAGAGTTGAAAATAATAAGCACTCCCCTCAACCCATGATAGAGGTGAGACGTGCTCACTGCTGCTTTTTTGAAAACGTGGAAAACACAGATCTTCATTAGAAATCATCTGTCTCTTGGCCGGGCGCGGTGGCTCATGCCTGTAATCCCAGCGATTTGGAAGGCTGAGGTGGGTGGATCACTTGAGGTCAGGAGTTTGAGACCAGCCTGGCCAATATGGTGAAACCCTGCCTCTACTAAAAATATAAAAATTAGCTCAGTGTGGTAGCAGGCACCTGTAATCCCAGCTATTCAGGAGGCTGAGGCAGGAGAATCACTTGAACTCGGTAGAAGTTGCAGTGAGCCAAGATTGTGCCACTGCATTCCAACTTGGGTGATGGCGTAAGACTCTGTCTCAAAAAAAAAAAAAAAAAAAAAAAAAGAAAAGAAAGGAAAAAGGAAAAAGAAAGTCACCTCTTTTCATAGCAACCCCTAACTGTGGGCTCCATCTGTGAAGGCAGGGCCCAGGTGGACACAGCCCTTGTCCATCCCCTCCCTCAGCGGGCATCAGTGCTGGGCTGGCAGGATCAGGGTAGAGTCATTGCTTGGTTAGTAGAGACTAATTCTGCCAGAACGCCTTCCAGTACAGATCCAGGAGGGCCCGGGTGTGACTCCTGTCCTTCTGGAGGGGGATCAGCTAAACCACCGTCCCAGATCAGCTTCCTGACTGCAAATGCGAGGCTCACACCTTAACCAAGAGCCATGCAAGATTCTCTCCTTCCCTTGTCCTCCCCATGAATCATCAGCCTGACCTGTTGGCTCTGCCCTGGAGATATCCCTTGCACCAGGCCACTGTTCCTGAAGTCCTCTGATGTCTCCCCGGAACAAGCCCCCAGTGTCTCTCACCTGGACTCTGTTAGAGCCTCTTATTAGATCTCCATCTCCCTGGGCCCCACGGTCTATTCCACAGGGAGTAGCTAGGGGCTGGGAGGGCATCCCAGTGCTCCTCTGCTCAGAGCACCATTACTCTCAGATTAAAAGCCCGTGCCTCCATTAGACTGCAGACACCGAGTGCTTTGTCCTGGCCTCGCCTGGGCTCATCTCCTGCACACCTTCATTCTGGCTCACCCCTCTTGACTGCTGGGCCTGCTTGGTGTTCCCTGAACAGACCAAGCTCCTTCTTCCTTAGGGATTTTGCCTCTGCTGTGCCCTTGGCCTGGAATGATCTTCCCTGGGGGTCTGAGGGCTCCTTTGCCTCATTCAGGTCTCTGTTCATGCGTCACCTCCTCAGAGAGGCCTTCCCTGACCACCCCTCAGTGGCCTTCCCTGCTGACCCCCTCCCTGGCTTTGCTATTCTGCCCCCTACCCCCAAATGAAAGCCCCAGGAGGGCAGGCAGCTTTCGACTGCCCTGCTCTTGAAGCCCAGAGTCTAGAAGGTGCCTGGCACACCGAGGGTGGACCATAATTGGTGTTAAATGAAAAAAAAAATAAATAAAAGGGCTTCAGGAGAAGGCTCCATGTTGGCAAATAATCATTAAATGTTTACTATGCTGGAGTCAGCCCTGGGGCTAGATACAGAAGCTCGAAGTCTGGATGGGGAGACAGAGCTGTGGTGTGTGCTGGGCGAGTGGGTGGGGGTGGGAACGCTGTCGAGCCTGAGCGGGTCAGGGCGGACATCTCAGGGAGGAGACACTCATGCCAGTGGAACTGAGAGGAGCTGGCACGGCTGCCTCCAGGTAAAGGGAGGAGGCAGGTGGGCAGGGAGGATGCTCTGGCCTATGCCGGGTGGAGGTGGCCTCCAGCACACAGCGGGTGTTCAGTGAAAATGCTCACCGTGTCCAAGACCCCTGCATCCGAGGAGGACAATTTGAGTTTCTGGACGGGAACCTTCCCAGGTGACGGGGAGTACAGAGCTGAAGCTTCCCCTCAGGAGTCATGGGATCAGATGGGTTTATGAAATGGGAAGATTTTGCTTATGGAGGGGTCTTGCTCATCTGGGACTGCCCAGCGTCTGTTCTTGAGGGAGGCAGCATCGCCCCCACAGCCCACCAGGATCCTGATGGGAGGGAAGTTTGTCGGCCAGAAGGGAGCAGGGAAGCACCCCGGTGCCCTGTCCTGGGTGCTGGGAATCCGGGCAGGCACCTGGATATTTCCTTTCTCTCTGTCCTGTGTCTGGCACTCTCCCTGCCCCAGTCCAGATGGAATGGGTCACAGCTTGAGGTGGGGCGGAGGCATCAAATGAGGCCCAAATTGAGTAGGGCAGGGCAAAGGTCGAGAGAGACACCCCTGGCTAAGATCGGTGTGGGGGAGGGGAGCCTCCCTGTGTGGAGTGAGCCTGAGCCTGCTCACGTCCTCCACTTCAGGGAGAGGGAGTGAGGAGGAAGCCAGGCCCCTGTCTTCCCAGGCTGTGGAATGTGGCACCTGAGGGAAGCCGGCCCCTGGACCAGGGACTATTCCCTGCAAGACTCGGCTCTCCCTCCCCACCCACACCATCTGCCCTGGTTCCGGTCAGGCTGGTTTTTCCTCCCCTGAGGACTCGGAGAGGAACACCAGGGGCCATCCTGACCTAGCTTACTTGCCCTGCCCTCCCCCTTTCCTGGGTTTCCACTTCTCAGGAAGCCTCTGAGATGGGCTGCAGCCCAAATGGCCAGACCTGGACTGTAGGGAGGTTCAAGTCCCGAGAGCATCAGCCTCCTGACCCGAGGGCGGCTTTGGGCTGCTCATGACGTGGCCAGCGCTGCCCTGTCCTGGCTGCTGGGCTCTTCAAGACGGTGAATAGGATTCTTCCCCATCTGGGCAAGAGTAAGGCTCCCCAAGAGATGGCATGGGTCCCAGGGCTGGGGGATGGTGGTAGCAGGGGTCTTGCTCAGCTGAGACTGTCCAGGACTCGGCCAACATCTCTGGCACACAGCAGTGCTTTGTGCAGGGTCCTTGTCTTTCATCACTCCCATTTGTCATCAGGTCATAACAGCATGTCTTGTCTCTGTCCTTTACTCTCTAACCCATCACTATGGCTAGGTTCAGACCCTCTCCTCTCTAGCATGGACTATTTTAAAAGACCCTAAACTGGATTCTTTATCCCTGGTCATCCTTGCTTCCCTTGACACATCAACCCATTCACCACACAGAACCCACATCGCATCCCTGATGAAAATGACTTTCCATTGTCTTGCTTGCAGCTCCGCCACAGCTGACCTTGTCCTCAGGGCCCCCCTCCCCTCCCCTCCTGCCATGGCCCAACCATATTGAATTGCCAGTAGTCTCCTAAGCTGGGCCTGGTTACTCATCTCTTCCAGGCCCCCATTCTCTTTACTCTTCTGCCTGAGAAACACCTACTGGTCTGTCAGCTTCTTGCTCAAGGGCCATGGCTCTGTAACTAAACAGCTCTCAATGCCCCCGGCAGACATAATTCCCAGCGTCTACATACTTGATTGCATTGCTTGTTTTGAGGCATAAATGCTGCTGGCTCAATAGCTCTAGCCTGATGGCCCACATGGTGGCTCCCACTCCAGCACCCCTAAAGATCCTCCAGCTATTTCAGAAAGTCCCCAGGGCAATGCCTCACGTGTGCCCACAAGGTGGTTACTGTCTCGCATAGAATACCCTGTGCTCTGCCATCAGCTGTAGCTCCACAAGTCTACGCCACCACCTGGGAGAGCCTTGTTGCTTATTGTGAGAACACCCAGGGGAGCCAACTTCAGATGCTTCCAGACCATGGATCCTTGGAGAGCCAGAGTGGGAGTGGCTTTCCTCAGGTGTAAGTCATTGGCCGCAAGGAGCTCTCCCTGTACTCAGACTCTTCCAAAGTTCTTCTTGTCCCTTTCGTCTTCTTGCTTCATAAAGAAGTAAAACTAGCCTGGCGGACCCAAGGGTGGAAGCAGGAGCATAGAAACCCTTTCCAGGGTCTCTCTTCTCCTCACATCGAATTCTCCCTCTTCCAAAACTTCCTCTCTCATTTCTCAATTCAAGGCTAGGGTTGGTGTGGATGAGCGGAGACAGTGATGTCAATGGTGAGGGTAGGGAGGGGAAGAGGGTATTGACTATATTAAATATGGCTAGTTCTAAATGTCCTTGGTTTAGTGTTACTTAAGAAATTATTTATTTTAATTAACAAGAAATACATAAATACGTTCTTATAAAACTTAAAACCATAGAGATTAAGCTTAGGTTCCTGTTGGCTTACCATCCTTCAATCAGATTCCTTCCTTATCTATGCATATATTCATACATATTCATATGGGCCTTAGCAGTAAGTCATCTTTTGAGTGTATGTTGACATGAATTGATCATATTAAGGTTGTTGCTCTCCAACTGGATTTACTGTACCCAACAACTAGTGTTTTTTTTTTTCTTTTGAGATGGAGTTTTGCTCTTGTCGCCCAGGCTGGAGTGTAATGGCTCCATCTCAGCTCACTGCAACCTCTGCCTCCCGGGTTCAAGCAGTTCTCCTGCCTCAGCCTCCCGAGTAGCTGAGATTACAGGCACCTGCTGCCACACCTGGCTAATTTTTGTACTTTTAGTAGAGACGGGGTTTCACCATGTTGGCCAGGCTGGTCTCGAACGCCTGACCTCAGGTGATCCTCCCACCTTGGCCTCCCAAAGTGCTGGGATTACAGGCGTGAGCGACTGTGCCCGGCCCAATAACTAGTTCTTTAGGGTTTTCAATGTCACTATTCATTGTCATTCCTCATTCCACTTCATTTCTAGTCCTCCACAGCATGGACGTTACATAGTTACTCACCACCTCCCTGCCATTAGTGATTGTGTCTACACTACGGCAAACAATGCTGCACAGGGCATCCTTTTATCTGTCTTCCTCAATACACGGGCCAGGGTTTCTTTTGGGTGAACGTGAAGAGTGGAACTGATGGCTCATGGGGTGCGTGAATGTTAAAAAATGACGACATTCTCAAATTGCCCTGCAAAGTGGCTACTACAACCCACCTCCCACCAATGTGTTTGAGGAGGTTCATTTACTCCCAGCTTCCCTACACTTGACATCATCAAACTTTGTGAGTGGGCCAGTCTGATCAGGAAAAGTAAATCTCCTGTCTTCTCCTGAACTGGGGAGAGGGGGTCCCCTGGCTGCCTTAGTTGGGTAGGGGTATGGGAGGGGGCCTGGTGCTGTTGACAGAAACCTCCAGCCAGCCCTGCTTATGGCCCCTCTTCCACTTTTCCTCTCCAAGTCTGTGGTGCTCCAATTCCTGAACTTCTTTAGAGTATGTTGAAAATGTGCTTGCCTCTCATGGACTTCCTGCTTTCTCCTCTGTTGACCCCTTCCTAATCCCCCAAACCCTGGGTCTCAGCTTTCTCTCATCTTCTGTGTTACCATTTTTGAGCTTTAAAGCTTTTGTTGACATTTCTCATATTTGGCCCTCCCTCCTTCCTTTCCTTTCCTTTCCTCTCCTCTCCTCTCCTTTCCTTTCCTCTCCTCTCCTTTCTTCCTCCCTTCCAGCTGGGTCTCACTCTGTCACCCAGGCTGGAGTGCAGTGACACAATCTTGGCTCACTACAGTCTCCACCTTCCAAGCTCAAATGATCCTCTCACCTCAGCCTCCTGTGTAGCTGGGACTACAGGTGCACACAACCATGCCCAGCTATTTTTTTGCATTTTTGGTAGAGATGGGGGTTTGCCATGTTGAGACTAGGCCAGTCTCAAACTCCTGAGCTCAAGGAGTCTGCCCGCCTCAGCCTTCCAAGGCGCTGGGATTACAAGCGTGTGCCACTGTGCCTCGCCTCTTCTTCCATTTTCTTAAAATACTCCTTAACTGTCATATCATAGCAGGGTTTCAGGAAAGAGTGAAAATTGATGTAGCTATTGAACCTACCACATTTCACCAAAGCTAATACACTTCTATACTCCCCCTACCAGATTGTCAGCCTCTTAGAGGCAGGAAATGTTTGTATTTACTTCTGTGCCCTGGCCCCTGGCAGCATGCATAGCACAGAAGCAGCCCTTGATGCATGTTCACTGAATGAATGGAGGAGCGGGTGAGGAAGCACCTGGTGCTGGTGGTCCCTGGGGAGGGGGAGGGCGTTCAAGTAAGGAGCTACTAATTGACAGGACATGCAAGCTCATGAAGTTTTCCACTCATTTACCTTTCCTCTCCTCCAGGTTATGAACAGAGCCTTCTGCTTTGCTCATGGACATTAGTCTGTCTCCTCTGCTAGGCTCAACTTGGAGGAAACTTGCTTGAATGGCCCGTTGACTGACCAAACAAATAATTGTATATGGGAACAGGCAGGGCAAGTTGGGATCTTGGCATATGATACAATGCCTTTCCCAAATTGGTGGCTTTTTCTCCAGGGCAACAGAAGAAGGCACCTTGACCCCTTTCCCATGAGAAGAGGGCAGCATTAGCGATCGGGACTGTGGCTTGAGGGAGTTAAAGATTTTGGCCCAAATACCCAGTCCACTACTTATTTGTGTGACCTTGGACAAGGTATTAACCGTTTTGAGTCTCAATTTTCTTGACCGTAAAATGGGGACAATAATACTTAATTAACATGATTCATTGAGGTAATATATGCAGAGTGTTTTAGCATGGAGCCTGGCCCAGTAGATGTTGGCTATGATTATTTACTGTGTTATTATTACCTTGGTCATCATTATTCTTGTTGTCATTATCACACCATTCCATTCTATCCAAGGACTAGGTCTCTCACCCCCAGCTTCTTTCCTGTGATCTCCAACCACTGTATCATTTCTCCTGGGATGATGAAAACTCCCCTACCTTTAACCTCTCCGCTCTGGGAACCACCTGCATCTGCTGAAGGGTAAGAAGCTTCGTGCTTATGTCTGAGTGGAGATGCAGAGAGGGCCTGAGCCTCAGTGTTAGGAGTTAGAAATGAATTCCAGATCTGCCACAATTCAGTCAGTTGAATCATCATGTGACCCCAGGAAAGTCACTTTACCTCTCTGAGCATCCTGGGGCTGGACTGGCGTTTTCTGTAATTCATGGGTTATTAATAGATATTTAAAGATTCCATGGTCCAGTACATTTGGGAAATACTGGTTAAAGAAAGTTAAATAATAACACTTGTAGCCAAAATTATAGTAACAAATACTATATAACAATAACATTATATAATAATAATAATAATGCTGTTTGAGTGCTCACTATTTGCCAGGTGTTGTGATAAACCTTTTACAAGCACCATTACATTTATTACTTGAAGCAGCCCTCTGAAATAGGTATCCTCCTCCTCCTCATTATTATCATCTCTATTTTACAAATGAGGAACTGAGGTTTCCAGGACGTCTAGTACTGTGCCTTGTGAGACTCCAAAAGAGAGTCAGAGAGAGCAGAGTTTCTGATCTTACTTGACAGGGATCATCTCTTTTCCTACAGGGATCCTATAGTGCTGGGGTTCTGTAGAATCAAGTTGGGGAAGGCTGGGCAGGATCCTGCCTGGGATTGCTTTGAGCTCACTGTTCCATACCCATCACTTCCGACCCTCTGTACCCTCTTCTGCAGACCCCAGACCTGAGACTGGAGACATGAACTTTGGATGGGTGCTCCTCTGACCAGGTTCTGCCCTCCTGAAGCCAGAGGCTGACAGGAGCCTCCTGGTTGTGAGCACTGTTTCCTGAATGGGAGCAGCAGCTTGACCCCCAGTTCCATCTCTGGGTAGGGCAGCCTCTATAGACAGTTCTCCTGAGTTCTTGAGGAATCAGAAAGTGCCAAAGGCCACATAACTCATGGCCAGGCACTGTTTCTGGCCAGAGAGAGGGAACAAGGCATTCTCCCTGGCCCAGCCAACAGTTCAGTCTGGGGTTGACTGCCCTTGGAACTGGCATGATAAGATTTTGAGGGAAGGCACCCAATGGAGTTGTTTTGGGGGCTGCGACTTCCTTGGAAGGGAGAGCAGGGCCTCCGTCACTCTTGACTAATGGTCAAGAAGCTGGAGGCTGGAATCTGTTACTCCTGGCTGTGGACCTTCGGCAAGTTCCTGCCTCTCACCATGCCTCTGTTTCCTCATCTGTAAAATAGAGATAAGAATAACCTTTCCACTGGGCTGTTGTGAGGATCCAATGAGATCCGAAAAGGCCTTGTAAACTGTGCTACCCTATAGTTAACTGTTCTTCTGTTTATGGTCTTAGAGTAGGGGGCTGGGACTCCAAGTGCCTCTGAAGGCTAGGGAGCTCAGAACACCTTCATCTTATGAGTAGAACTGTTGATTCTACTCTTTGCCCTTTAATACAAAGAGCCTCCCCAGACCATGCTATTAGGCCAGAAAAACAGAGCTGCCTATTGGGGCTTGGTGTGCATGGCAACTATCTGGTCAACCTCCCCTTCTCCCTAACAAGGAGCAGGCCTCCTCCTCAGGGCCAGATAAGGGAGTGACTCAGAGCAGACCAGTCCCAGGGCGCTGACTTTTATGGCTGGTCTTGGACTCCTCTTTTTCCCTCTTGGGCTCTCCAAAGACCTTCGGTCTTCCTGCAACGGATTCACTAGTTAAACAGCCTCAGACTGGCTTCCTGAGGGCTCAGAGTGGTTCCTGGTGGGTTAGGGGTGTGTATTTATGGGGTTTCCTGCCCCAGTTCCAGGATGAGTTGGCAGCTAAAAGATAGTTTGCTGGGAACGTAGGTTTCTGAGGCCGGAGACAAGTCTCCACCAGTCACAGGTGACCCAGGCGATAATACACAGAGAGGAGGGCTGAGCTGGGCCACCCCCCTTTTCATGAGGGGAAACTGAGGCCCAGAGATGGGCAGGGACTGGCCTGTCTCCCTTAACACCTTCTCAGGAGGGCCTCTGTTCCAAGCCTGGGTGAATGCTCTGCCATAAGGACAAGAAGGAACCATGGGGAGAGTTCTGGGGACAGGGGGTCATTGGGGACAGGAACTGGGGTGAGGCTGTTGCAGCACCCTGCAGTGCCTGGCAGGGGGCATGGCTCTCCAAAGAGATCCAAAAAGGCGGGTGGAATTGTTGAACAGAACAAGGGGTGGGGCTGTGTGGGGAGGAAGGCCCTGCCTCTATTGTCAAAACCCTTATCTTGTGCCCGGGCACCTTGGGGTTGCTCTGCCCAGCTCATTCAAGCACTCGTCTTTATACAAGGATGAGGACATGCATCCAGCAGCCCTCTGACAAGGAGGGCAGGGATTCATCCTATTTTTGCCTTTCAGTGGCAGATGCTAAATGCCTCAAGGGCAAGTTACTGGCCTCTCCCAGGCTCTGCTTTCTCATCTTGGAAATATTAAAGCAGCCCGATACTCGTGTGGTTGAATGAATGCATGCTTTGGGGGATGGAAGGGAGGGGATTATCCTGGTGGCCAGGGATGAGTGGGCTTTGAGAGTTCCAGAGTGGGGGTCAGGCTGGAGCTTGGTGTTGCAAAGGTGCCAGCTGCCAGAACTGCTCCCTGCAGCTGTTCTCAGGAGTCTGTTGTCACCTGGGGCACTGAATAGCCACAGCAGGGTGAGGCAGCTTTGTCTTGGGAGGGCTGGGTTCATGCAGCTCAAAGTGCCCTCATCCGGAAACTGTGCCTTTGTCAGAGGGGACTAAAGGGGAGTTGGGCATGGGTGTTCCTAAGAAGCGGTTCTGAGAGGCTGTAATCTCCAGTGGAGGGCAGGAATCTGTGAATGCACTTTGTGGGGGGGTGGGCTGGTTAGGATCACAAGCAAGGGGCTTTTAACAGGGAGTACTCTGAATGGTTATTCACTGGGGCTGGGCACGCCTGTAATCCCACGCCTGTAATCCCAGCACTTTGGGCGGCGGAGGCGGGTGGATCACTTGAGGTCAGGAGTTTGAGACCAGCCTGGTCAACATAGTAAAACCCTGTCTCTACTGAAAATACAAAAATTAGCTGGTCGTGGTGGCGCGCTCCTGTAATCCCAGCTACTCGGGAGGCTGAGGCAGGAGAATCGCTTGAACCCGGGAGGTGGAGGCTGCAACAGGAGAATCGCTTGAACCCGGGAGGTGGAGGCTGCGGCAGGAGAATCGCTTGAACCCGGGAGGTGGAGGCTGCAGTGAGCCGAGATCACATCACTGCACTCCAGCCTGGGCTACAGAGAGAGACTCTGTCTCCAAAAAAAGCAAGAACAAAATCACTGGGTCGGGGATGCGCAGGAATATGACCCCAGAGGGACTGTAATGCCCAGTGGTGTCAAACTCTGGGTGATCTAAAAGGGTCAGAACGTGGCTTCCAGGGACAGGGGTGTCTAAGTACGTCCCTGATGGGGGAAAGTCCAGAAGAGGGTCTGCAGAGCGAGAGTGGGGGCGCGGTGTGGGTCGGAGCTTCTGCGAGGACCGGGGCGGGGCAGCTCTGGAGGGCAGGGGCCTCTGGTCTCTGGGAGGGGAGGGAATTGACCAATGGGGAGAGCGCCCATATTTGCTCTCAGGAGGCTGCAAATTCCTCAGGGCTCAGATATCCGCCCCTGACACCATTCCTCCCTTCCCCCCTCCACCGGCCCCGGGCATAAAAGGCGCCAGGTGAGAGCCTCTCCGCTCCTTCCGCGAATCGCAGCCTCTGGGACCAGGGTCGCTCCGTCCGTGCTCCGCCTCGCCATGACTTCCTACAGTTATCGCCAGTCGTCGGCCACGTCGTCCTTCGGAGGCCTGGGCGGCGGCTCCGTGCGTTTTGGGCCGGGGGTCGCCTTTCGCGCGCCCAGCAT